>NC_063203.1:22728244-22745744 GCF_017589495.1 Alosa alosa | reverse complement strand
GTCCCCTCCTATGATGAATGTGAGTAAAGCCCTCCTGACGAACTTAATGCTTTTTATGCTCGCTTTGACATGAAAAACACAGACTATATTGGACTAGCTGCAGCATGTGCCGAAGCAAATGAGGATGCACCTTTCTGTGTCTCTGAGGTTGATGTGAGCAATGCCTTTAGGAGGGTAAATTGTAGAAAAAGCTACTGGACCGGATGGACTTTCTAACAGGGTTTTTGAAATCCTCGCTGCTCAGTTAGCTCCTGTGTTCACTTATATCTTTAACACATCATTGGCTCAAGAGACCAGTTCCCTACTTGCCTCAAGCAGTCTGTTATTGTTCCAGTACCGAAAACAAAAAGTCCATCATGTCTGAATGACTACCGCCTAGTAGCCCTGACGTCTACAGTGATGAAGTGTTTTGAGAAGCTTGTGAAAAACATTATCTGCTCATCCCTCCCACCTCCTTCGACCCCCTCGAATTTGCTTACAGAGCCAACAGGTCTACAGAGGATGCCATCTCAAACCTCATGCACACCACCTTAACTCACCTGGAGGGAATGGGAATTATGTGAGGATGCTGTTCATTGACTTTAGTTCATATTCAACACGATAGTACCCTCTCACCTTGGTCACAAAGATGAAGGCCTTAGGACTGAACACCACCCTGTGTCACTGGATATTTGACTTCCTCACCAACCGTTCACAAGTGGTTGGAGTGGGGGGTCTGACATCTGACTCATTAACCATCAGCACTGGTGCTCCCCAAGGCTGTGTTTTGAGTCCACTGCTGTGCAAACATCTACACACATGACTGCAAAGCCAACGAGTAGTCATACCTCCATCATCAAGTTTGCAGATGACACAGTGATCTTGGGCCTGATTAGTAACAACAATGAACAGTTCTACTTGGATCAGGTTGATGAGGTGGCACAGTGAATTGTCAATCTAACAAGCTTGACACTGAATATCAATAAAACCAAGGGAAATGGTAGTGGATTACAGAAGGCAGCAGCAGAACTACAGTTACACCCACTAATGATCGCGGGCAACCTGTAGAGAGAGTCACAAGTTTTAAATACCTTGGTGTCCACATTACTGAAGACTTAACATGGACTGTTAACACTCAATATGTTCTGAAGAAGTCAGACAACGACTCTACTTCCTTAGTCCAGCTAAGGAGATTCAAAGTTTCTACATCCATCATGAAGGCCTTCTACACTTCAGCCCGGTTGAGAGTGTTCTAACTGGTAGCATCATCACCTGGTATGGGAACTCCACAGTTAGGATTGTAGTACTCTGCAGAGAGTAGTGCTCAGCTGAGCGTACTATAAGAACTCAACTCCCTGCTCTACAAGATATCTATTCCCAGAAGAGTACTCCTAAGAGCCCAAAAGATTCTGAAGGACTCTTCTCATCCCCAACAATGGATTATTCCTACCGGCTGAACTCAAGAAGAGCGCCTATGTAGTCACAAAGCCAGAACTGAGAGGGGACTCAGGAACTCACACTATACTGACTTTTGCACACATTCCTCCTCCAGTTCAAACCCCAACTCTGAACTCACACTATACTGACTTTGCACTCATTCCTCCTCAGCACTCATGACCCCACACACACACACACACACCCACACACACCTACAAGACTTTTTAGCACTTTTACATCCCTCTCCCTATGCTACAGACCTTTTATTTATTTTCTTATTTCATCCCTGCGTCAAAACACACACACACACACACACACACACACACACACACACACACATATCTGACTTTCTCCAACTTTTGCACACTTTTTATTTATTATTTTGATTTCTCCTCCATCTACCCATGTCCTTGATTGCCTAGCCTTTCTGCCCCCCCACCCCCCCCCCCACCCCATCCCCACCCACACACACTTACATCATCACTGTCATCACTTCACATACATACAGCACTCCTCTACATACTTGCCACTGCCCCCATACACAGCACATTGTCTTCAGGATCTTCTCAACACACATCCTCTACATACTTACAGCACACTGCCCCACCTACCCACACACACACACACACACACACACACACACAGTCCTGCTCCACTCCCGCCCACACACACATCTTTCCTGTCATCATCACATACATTACATACAGTACTCTGCTTGCAATAGTAAGTCCTGACCCCCAAACACACACACTTACATCCACTGTCATCACTTCACATACAGCACTGCTGCTTGCTACAGTAAGCCTCCTCTACATACTTGCTGCACCCCCCCCCCACATACACAGCACATTGTCTTCAGGATCTTCTCCAACACACATCCTCTACATGCCCCACAGCACACTGCCCCCACCTACCCACCTACACACTACACACACACACACACACAGTCACTGCTCCCCTCCCCTCCCACACACACACATCTTCACTGTCATCACTCCCACATACATTACATACAGGTACTCTGCTTGCAATGGTAAGTCCCTGCCCCCCTACATACACAGCACATTATTTCATCAGGAAGCTTCTCCAACACACATCCCCAACATGCCCACAGCACACTGCCCAATACACAGCACATTGTCTCATGGGAAGCTTCTCACACATATTGCACACTGCCCTCTCCCCACATACACAGCACACTATCCCATCTCCCCTGTCATCCCCAACACACACACACAAGACCCTGGCAGTTGGGTTAGCCCCTTGAGCCGTGGATCTGCCCAGGGTTTCTTCCTTGGTAAGGGGTTTTTCCTTGCCCTGTTGCTCTTAGGTTGCTCCTTGTTGGTGCCCCCACCAATCCCAATCCTCCCCCACTTTTTTTTATGCAGCCCTTGCCATTAATCTACTAAACCCCTCTTCTACTGCACTTTTTACCCCCATTAATGCACAAATAGGCTGACACCAGACATAATTTCACTGCATTTCTTACTTCCAGTAACTATATGCATGTGACAATAAACTTCCTTTGTATCCTTGTATCCTTGTATTTGAATGGCCAGTTGTTATGTACAGTATGTGTGTAGTTTTGCACTGTCTGGCTCTAGTGTGTTGTAGAGGTTGGTTTTGCACCTTACTGAGATATGGTGTTAGGCCACCATGTATCCCTGGGCCATATATGGTCATCAGCTGTCCTCTGGGGCTCTGCCATTGGTTTGTGACGGCCTCTGGGCTTCAGTGATAGTTTAATATTTTGTTGACGTTTGATGTTTGGCGTTTGACGTTTGACAGGCCTAGTGCAACTGAAAAAGGCCCAGTGTTCAGGTGACATGTGCTGTAGTGAAATGTTAATTTCGGCGCTGGACTTGAGCTACAATTTTGCAGCGTGTTGTGACGTGACGCGAGAGGTGCAAGTCTTTAGTCCACTGCGGTACCTGCGATCCTGAGTGTACAGTATGTGTGGGCTGTGATGCTCAGATCTGGTTCTGTCCGGACAGATCGAGCCGTTCTTCGTGACGGTGGCGCTGTTCGACGTGCGGGAGGGAAGGAAGTTGTCGGCGGACTTCCACGTGGACCTGAACCACGAGAACGTACGCCAGATGCTGAGTGGGACAGGGGGGTCGGCACCGCAGGAGAACGGACTGGGCCCCCCCAACGACAAGAAACCAGGCGACTGCCATCTGAGCCAGGACCTGGACAACTGGCTACGCTTCCCCAAACAGGTGTGTGTGTGTCTGTGTGTGTGTGTGTGTGTGTGTGTGTGTGTGTGTGTGTGTGTGTGTGTGTGAAAATATGCTGTCTACAAACGTGTATTTGTGCTTTGTGATATGTGTGTGTGCTATTATTACCCATAATCATGCAGTTCAGAATGAAAATATCACAATGCATTCTGTGTTTGATCAGACCTGCCTAAGTGTGTAACTTTCTTACTTCCTTCAATGTTTGGATCTGTGAATCTTCCCCTGTGTTAGGGTCCAAATAAAAGCATTAAAATGTGTGTGTGTGTGTGTGTGTGTGTGTGTGTGTGTGTGTGTTTGTGTATCCATCTCTTCCCTGGTAAAGGCCATCTTCTCAGTCACTAACCCGCACACAGACATCGTTCTGGTGGCGAGGGTGGAGAAGGTGCTGATGGGAAACATCACCAGTGGAGCGGAGCCCTACATCAAGAACGCAGACTCCAGCAAGGTAGTGTGTCCTCACCGCCACACACAATCACGCCAGACCAGGGCCAGACTCATGCCAGATCAAGGCCAGATCAGAGCTAAAGTCATGCCAGATCAGAGACAAACTCACCAGCTAATTAGGAGATAGTTAACAGTTAATGAGTGCAGATTTAGGATGTCATCAACATAGCACAAGTAAGTGTTTAAATGGTCACACAAAAAAATGACACAGTATTTACATGCATAAGGAACAGGCCCGTGTACTTTCCTTTATTCACTGTACCATCAGTGTTATGCGGTTACTACTCTCTATACTGTACATACATACAGTACCAGGGTAGGAATTTCAGAAACACCCCTGACCCATGGCCGTCGTGGCCCCTTGGCGTTACCCGATGAAGCCCCATTGAAAATCATAGGTTTACAGGCCACGGTGGCCTTGGTGCCCCCTTTCAATATTCTGCTTTGTGTCCTACTAATAGCGATTTTTTTTATTTAGCCTGTGGCCTGTCAAAATAATCTTAGCATTCACAGGCGCCAAATTAATTTAGTCTTTTACGCGGTAGAGAAAGTGACAGCGCAAGAAAGTCGTCCAAATTCACCCATTCTTCTCAGTTGAACTACTACTTGAACTAGCCTATTCATCACACAGACATCACAAGTATCACATGAAAGAGCTTTTTTGCTCAGCTTTTTAAGCGATGTTAGCCCGATAATGGTGTGTTGAGCGGTTCGCGAAAAAGTAAATGATATAATTTAATTTAATAATACATTCTATTGAAGGTTTTGCGTCCATGATCTCCCTACCCATTCATCTCGGTAGAATACTTCCACGAACCCTTCTTTTAACACATGACAAACCACATATCAGAATAAACAGCAGACCTTACCGAACACAAAAGTGTAAAGCAGTCCCTGTACAGTTAGACGTTCCAGAGTAATCCAGTTTTGAATTTGCAGTAAATTTCGACATGCATGGATGTCTCAAATTTGGGCTTTAAGTTTTACAATGTGTTTAAATTGTTCCACATGATTTCATAACGGGCCAAATACAAAATAAATGTTACAAATATCGCCTAGATATTGGTAAATCAGAGGACAACTGACTAAGAGTTTGTGAAAGTAGCCTTAATGATCACAAAATGCTAAGCATGCATCTAGGCTATTTGAGTTTCTTAAAGCTGAGCTGTGCTTAAATTTAAATTGTTCAATACATGATTTCATAGCAGGCCAAATATAAAATAAATTTTATATATAGCCTAGATATCTGTTTTTATTAGATGATCAGATGATGTCATGTTTCATGTTTTTGTAATGTTTCATACAATGATGCAGGTCTACTGCAGTGAATAGGCTAAATAAAACTTTGATAATTTTTATAGCCTACTACTGTATAGTTAACTTTGGCCTTGGTGCCCTGACATGTGGCCTTTGTGCCCCCCACCAAATATGCCCAACTGAAGGCCAAGTGGCCTTGCCCCCAGAATGGGAAATTCCAAGCCTGTACAGTACGTACATTCCATGTTCTCTCTATACATACATACGTACATTTCATGTTCTGTATGCTTTCACTGTTTGATGGGTGGTGGATGGAAAAGCCATTAAATTGTAAGAAGAAGAGGGAAAAGTGGGAAGAGGAAAGCGTGTGCTTTCTTTCACAAAGCAAGGCCCTGTTATTGGAAGCACGCTGCTGTAGGTAGCGCTCCTGCTCGCCGGCCTCTGTGCGGCTTTAGCTTTAAGCTGCTTCGCGGTGCGCTAGGCGGGCAGATGGTTTTTGAATACGTTTTTCCCTCGGAGCGACCCAGAATTCCCCCTCATCCCCCGTCCCGAAATGTCAGAAATCTGGCTTTTGTTCTGGAGCGCTGGAGCAGGCGACCTGTACGCGGGCCAAAATCACAACTCCTCTGTTCGCCTTAATCCCTACCCGTATCTAGGTCAAGGTAGATTTCTGTCCATTTTTCATGGGGATTGAAGTCCAAATAAACTACTGTTTCCTGCATCCTATCTGTCTCTCTCTCTCTCTCTTTCTCTCTCTCTCTCTCTTCTTCTCTTTCTCATGCATACTAACAGACGGCCCAGAAGATGCTGAAGGCCAATAAGCATTTCTGTAGCAAGTTGGGGAAGTATCGCATGCCATTCGCCTGGTCTGTCCGGTGAGTACTGGGTCAAAGTGTGTGTGTGTGTGTGTGTGTGCGTGCGTGTTTGTGTGTGTGTGTGTGTGTGTCGTGTGTGTGTCTGTGTGTCAAAGTGTATGCGTGTGTGTGTGTGTGTGTGTGTGTGTGTGTGTGTGTGTGTGTGTGTGTGTGAGTCCCAAAGCACTACCTCTGGGAAGAATTCTTGTTGCCAACTAGCTGGATCCTCACAAAACACCAGATCCCTTTTCATGAAAGTATTTCACATAAACAGTCTCTTCCCCCTCTCCTGCCTCTCCTATCCTCCATTCCATCTCTTGCCTTCTATCTCTCTTCCTCTCTTTCTTTCTCTCCGTTTCCACTCCCGCTGTCTCTCTCACTCCCCCATTCAAATCCCAGTGGCTCCTGCACTCTTGCAGGATGTCCAGAATGAATGTTGTCATACACCATGTTTTTCAAGGGATGAGTGTTTAAACTTCTCTCTCCAATCTTTCTCTCTATATATATATACCATCTCGCTCTCTCTCTCTTCATATATCTCTCTGTCTACTTTCTATCTCTCTCTCTTATATATATATATATATATATATATCTCTCTCTCTCTATCTCTCTATCTATCTCTATATATCTATCTCTCTCTCTCTCCCTGCATCAGATCTGTGTTTAAGGATAACCAGGGCATGGTGGACAGGGAGTCTCGCTTCTCACCGCTCTTCAAACAGGAGAGCAACAAGATCTCCACTGATGACCTGATCAAGCTGATCTCTGAATTCAGGAGGTATGCAAACACAGCAGCCAGTCACTCAGTCCGGTCCCCATCGCATGGAGCCACGTGTTGGTACTTGTTATAAAGGGTTTGTAAGCAGTGGCAGTCAGAGTAATACCATGTAGCTACTTGTTACAGAGAGTGTATAGCTGCTGTCTAGTGGAATGGAGAAACAGGGATTAGGGATTACCTGATGAAGATGATCTCTTAATACAGGAAGTATATTAGTGCATCAGCCAATATCGGTCCCTATGAGACAGAATAACATGTTGGTACTTGTTATATAGGATTTATTAGAAGTTTAGTTTAGTTTGTTTAATGAATCTGATACCTGAATACTGATCTCTGAAGCTGTCAGTAAAAGACCAAACTGAATGTGAAATGGATTTAATTTGTGTGCGTGTCTGTGTCTGTGTGTGTGTGTGTGTGTGTGTGTGTGTGTGTGTGTGTGTGTGTGTGTGTGTGTGTGTGTGTGTGTGTGTGTGGCGGAGAAGACCAGTAAGCTCCAGACCATCCCAGGTAATCTGGAGGTCACCGTGGACTGTGTGCCCCTGGAGCATCCTAGTGAGTCTGCTACCTGTTTAGCCTGTTGTTTAAGTATTGCTTACAAATATTGTATGATTGAGGTGTGATTGAAATTATATATTATTATTGCAAGCACTGTACTTTTACTTCAGCATTCTAAATCTATATTTTTATATATAAAAAAATCAAAAGGGTTCTGCAATGTTCTTTGATATACTTAATAGTGTGTGTGTGTGTGTTTGTGTGTGTGTGTGTGTGTGTGTGTGTGTGTGTGTGTGTGTGTGTGTGTGTGTGTGTGTGTGTGTGTGCGTGTGTGTGTCTCAGACTGTGTGACGTCCTCGTACGTCCCCATAAAGCCGTTTGAGGACTGCAGCGCGCACACGGCCTCTGTGGAGGTGGACGAGTTCCTGCAGGAGTCGGCCAAGTTCGCCCAGCCATACCGCGTCTACCGCAACCACATCTACGTCTACCCCCGGCACCTCAAGTACGACAGCCAGAAGAGCTTCGCCAAGGTAGGCAGCAGTGCAGCAGCCCCACTCTTAAGAATCCCATCTCAGGATGTGTGTATGTGGAGTTAACATGAGATGATAAGATTTACTCAGATGTGGAGAAACTATTTTAACCATGCCGTCTGATTTGAACATTACTGAAGGGCGGGGGCAGGAGATTTGGGGGGTGGGGGGATCACAGCCTTAGGGATCACCTGCTCAGATGATATGACCCTTCATATGTGTAATATGAGCAGGAATATGACTAATGGGTTAAGAAGATGTAATAGCATTTATAAGCATGTAATAGCATTCGTGGAGATAAACATAGTCCGTGACAGAAGTGCTTATATTTCAACAGAAAAGATGACTGTCTTCCTATTTTACAGGCGAGGAACATTGCTGTTTGTGTGGAGTTCCGGAACTCAGATGAAGAACACGCAAAAGCTCTTCAGGTAAGAGTTCTGTTATCGGCCACTGTTCCGTTCACTGTTACCGCACAGAGTGGTTGTTTGGGTGGTCGGGTCTTTTTTTATTATAAATCTTATTTCCCAATTTTGCTTCCTCAGTGTATTTACGGAAAGCCAGGAGGCCCAGTTTTCACCACAGCTGCATTGTCCACGGTTCTACACCACTCACAGAACCCAGATTTCTATGATGAGGTGTGTGTTTGCTTCAGAACCATGGAACCAAGGGCCAGGGTGCACATTGACTTGGATAGCTATGGAGGTTCTAGAGACACAGAGACTAGCCTGTGTGTCATTTGGCTAAAGTGACAGAGCCTTTGTATGTATAGAGATACATGTTAAGCTTTTGGTCTAATACAGAGGATTGGATACTCTATGGGGAATAAACAGACTAACATATAAACATATACGTTATAATGTTTTGAGTTTATGTATGTAATTTGCAACACTTCCTAGTCTGATCAGGTGAATATTGTACAGTATGTAAGCATAATATGACTGTGTAGTCTCTGAAGATGTGTCCCTCTGCCTCAGTCTGGTCCAGGTGAAGATTGTATAGTATAGGGTGTTACTTCTATAGATTGTAATGTATAGTATATGGATCACGCGTGATGTGTGATTCTGTGTGATTCTGTGTCCCTCTTTCTGCCTGTCTCTGGTCCAGGTGAAGATCGAGCTGCCTACAGACCTCCATGAGAAGCACCACCTCCTCTTCTCCTTCCACCACGTCACCTGCGACATCAACGCCAAGACCAGCTCCAAGAAGAAGGAGGCTTTGGAAACCCCAGGTACAGGACCCAGCACATGCTCTTAGAGCGAAAGGACCCAGCCTCCAGATAATGTTTACGTTCTTACATTTGGAACACGCATCCAAGACCTTAGGAGTTGAAGTTTTACTCTGTTGTAAAACCGTAGCGTGGCGTCTTTGATATACTTATCAAACACGCATCCAAGACCTTAAGAGTTGAAGAAGTAGCGTACCGTAACGTGTACCATGAGAATAAGAGGTGAATGACTGTTTTATTGTTGGTTTTGCAATATGGGGTGTGCATATACATCTCTTTTTTGCCATGTTAATATGAAATCTCTTGTCTGGCTTTGATGGTATTTCTGGGTCAGTTCTGTGTTCATTATTTCCTCTGTGTGGGTGTCTATTGTGACAAGTGTTTGTCTGTCAGTAGGCTGCACCTTGCTCTAACACTGCATGTGTGTGTGTGTGTGTGTGTGTGTGTGTGTGTGTGTGTGTGTGTGTGTGTGTGTGTGTGTGTGTGTGTGTGTGTGTGTGTGTGTGTGTTCTGCAGTTGGCTATGCCTGGCTGCCTCTGCTGAAGGACGGGCGTCTCTCCTCCCAGGAGTTCAGCGTGTCCGTCTCCTGCACTCTCCCTACAGGCTACCTGGCCATTAAGGAGCCTGGCTCCTCCAAGGTGTGTGTGTGTGTGTGTGTGTGTATGTGTGTGTGTGTGTGTGTGTGTGTGTGTGAGAGAAAAAGGAGAGAGAGAGAGAGAGAGAGGGTGTGTGTCTCAGTGTATGTGTCTGGAGTGTCTGGATTTAGTAGCCCAGGTGTGTGTGTGTGTGTGTGTGAGAGAGAAAAAGGGAGAGAGAGGGTGTGTGTCTCAGTGTATGTGTCTGGAGTGTCTGGATTTAGTAGCCAAGGTGTGTGTGTCTGTGTGTTTGTGTGTGTGTGAGAGAGAGAGAGAGAGAGAGAGAGAGAGGGTGTGTGTCTCAGTGTGTGTGTCTGGAGTGTCTGGATTTAGTAGCCAAGGTGTGTGTGTGTGTGTGTGTTTGTGTGTTTGTGTGTGTGTGTGTGTGTGTGTGTGTGTGTGTGTGTGTGTGTGTGTGTGTGTGTGTGTGTGTGTGTGTGTGTCTGGATATCGAGCAGGCTTCTCCAATGTTGCTGTGTGTTTTTTCTGCACACATGTTTGTACCCTGGATAATATGAGTGTGTGTGTGTGTGTGTGTTTGTGTGTGTGTGTGTGTGTGTGTGTGTGTGTGTGTGTCCTCATAACGGGATAGGCCTCATAACCTGGATACTGGTGTGCATGTGAAAGCAATCTGTGATGTCGTACCGAGACTAATGACCTTTGGCTTTTGGCATCTTTACAGAATGGCTCTGACCTGAAGTGGGTCGATGGTGGGAAGGCCATCTTCAAGCTGTCCACCCAAGTGCTGTCCACAGTCTACACTCAGGTACTGTAAGCCATGGACTACGTCTCACGTTATTTGACTTCCTGTAGTTGGCCTAGGCAGGAACTGAGCTGTGTGTTTTGGTTTTCTTCCTCCTTGGCAGGACCCCCACTTGAACCGCTTCTTCCAGCAGTGCCACAAACGAGAGACAGAGCTCTCTCAGCCACCTACCTCAAACTTCCTCAACTGCTTGAAGGTGAGCACCAGCCCACTAAGCCTGCCCAAATAGCAGATACCAGCCTATGCTGCCTTACATTAGCCTAGCATAAACTATTAGAAACAGCAACTGCTTGAACATGAATAATCTACAAAGCCTGCAGCTTTCAGTCACTATGTCCAAGTAGCACAGACTAGCCAAACTGTTGATTATGAGATGAAGGCATTACTCAACTACTTAAAGGGACACCAGACAAGCTTGATGCTTTTTCTCTACGAAACTCCCCCTCTTGATTGATTAATCACCACTATGTGGATACTGTTTTTAGAATTGATTTAGATTAAGTGTTAGTTAGTATAATTTGTATTTTAGTATATTTAGTATATTCTTTATCTTCTACTGTCCTTATTGCTTAGTTGTGTTTTTATATTATATACTTTTAATAACTTTTTCTGCTGTTAGTGAATGTGTGTGTGTTGTCGGTATGCTACTGAGACCTGAGACGCATCTTCCGTCAAGGGTTTTTGCTGCTTCTTCGCTGGCTCTGCCATTATACACACGTTTGCAACAATCGCTAGCGTTTCGTTAGCCTGCCTCTGTGCTGGATGCAGGATGTAAACTGATCCTGCTTCGGTCGGCGGGTAGGATACACAGAACTTGCAAGTGGGATATTCTTCTTACAGGCAGTAGGGGCGGGCGAGAGAGTCTTCATTCACCCTGTAATGGGTCATTTAACCATCTACCATCTTACGAAGATGATTAATTAACATGAAAACGTTACCTAGTGTCCCTTTAAAGATGAACACCCTGAATGTTTCTCTAGACTAATACAGACCACAGATTACACATTGTTTGTTTATGTTCTCATGGCAACTGGATACAGGTGTTATGTTTCCACTCAGAATGAGAGATTTAACTGACAAAGAGTCATGTGGCCTGAATGTTGAATATTAGATGCAGGTATTCCTTAACTGCTTAAAGGTGAGGACTGTGAGGACTGTGTTTTTGTAAACATACAAAATCTAAATTAACCATAGGCAGGATTAAGACTCAGTTAAGATACACAGCATTACTTTGTAGAGGAACTGTGTACTTTTAGATGGTTAGCTCATGAGTTTGTATGGAATATAAGGCAATAAAAATAGTTTTACTTTTTTCAGTCCATTTAGTCGTTGCCTGTGAATGAAGCGATCAGCCATTGGCGATGATATCAGTAATGTTGGTTTGCTCTCTGTGCAGGGTCTCCTCAGCATGGAGCGGATCCACGTCATCATCCGCTTCCTGCCCGTCCTCTTCAATCAGCTCTTCAAGGTCCTCACCGAGAACGACAACGACGAGGTCACCACCACCACCACCAGGTGTGCCAGCGCAAACCCACAACCCTAGTATTAGTATTTTGTTAGTATTATTAGCAGTGTGCAGCATGTTACTATTAACATATGACATGTTAGTATATTGTAGTACCATAATGTAAGTAGTATAGTAGTTGTAGTATAGTAGTTGTAGTATAGTAGTATAATAGTGTAAGTAGTATAGTAGTTAGGTAGATGGATAGATAGATAGATACTTTATTGATCCCCAGGGGAAATTCAAGGTCTCAGTAGCATTCAGACAACACACACACATTCACTAACAGCAGAAAAAGTAATTAAAAGTATATAATATAAAAACACAACTAAGCAATAAGGACAGTAGAAGATAAAGAATATACTAAATATACTAAAATACAAATTATACTAACTAACACTTAATCTAAATCAATTCTAAAAACAGTATCCACATAGTGGTGATTAATCAATCAAGAGGCGTTGCAATGACTGAGGCAGGGACTGAGCCTGTGATTCTCTGTGCATAGTAAGGTGATGTAAGGTGCTCTGTGTAAGTGAGTGTCACGGTGATGTGGGTGAGTGCAATGGTGATAGTGGTCATGGTGATGAGTAAATGAGTAAGTGCAACAGTGCAACAGTGCAAGAATAAAGTCTATATATCTATATCTCTATATACGCAATATAACTATTTTAAGAAAAGGTATAAGTGTGGCCACAGTTCGGCTGTGGCATGGAGGGAGGGGTTATGCATATGTGCTAATGTGCTAATATAGCACGCAAACAGTGAGGCAGAAAGACAGTGGTAAAAAGTGGCTAGTGGACAGACAGTATCCAAACGTGGAGGGGGTGAAGAGGCAGACAGACTATGCAGAGAAGTCTTTCTCTCCTCATCCCTTAAGTGAAGCATTGAACAGTTCAATGGCCCTGGGGACAAATGACTTCCTCAGTCTGTAGTATAGTAGTATAATAGTGTAAGTAGTATAGTAGTTGTAGTATAGTAGTATAATAGTGTAAGTAGCAGAGGTGGAAAAAGTATGAAAATATCGTACTCAAGTAAAAGTACCAATACCTTGATGAAATATTACTCAAGTACAAGTTAAAATACCGATCTGAAAATGTACTCAAGTAAAAGTAAAAAGTAGTTAATTTAAAATTTAAGTAAAAGTTACTTAGTTACTTTTTTTTTTGGGGTACCTAATGGGAGACTTTCTAATGAGGAGATACAGCACTCAAAAAATCCTGGATAGTAATGCATGGGGTTAGTTTGTAACGCCAATATGGCAGTTGTCTACACATATCACAACCCTTCCGCGGCAAAACGTTGACATGTGAATACATTGAGCCAATCATGTGGTGTGTTGTAAAAATACATTGAGCCAATCATGTGGTGTGCTGTGAAGACATCGTGCCAATCATCTGTTGTGATCTCGCTGCTGGAGCAAGATTGGTGTCGCGGAAGCCTTACGCACACGCATTTCTGCTGAAATAGATGCAATTAATTGCGCCCAAAAGTGTTGCAATATGGCCGCCGAGTGGAGGTACTTGCCTGATAAGGGCGTTGAGAAATGGAGATCTATGTGAAAAATCACGGAGTTCTCCTTTAAGTTTGAGCAGTAATTGATTTTCAAAGTTAGTTGCACTCATCCTTGGGTCGCTTTGCAGTGAACAGTTATCCAGCACAACTGAAAAGCCCCTCACAGGCAGCTGAGGCAGGCAGGCCAATGTTGAGTTGCAGAGAGTTTTTTTTTTATATTTGGAAACGAAAGCAGAAGGTTCAGCAGATTAAAGGGCCGAACTGGGGGAAAGTGGGAAGTATAGGGCAATGGAGGAGAGGGCCCTTGAAAAGTGGAATACAGGGGGCACAACATTTTCATCAGGCATTAGTAATAACTCAGGTAATCCACACATAAAAATCCAAACAACTCCATAAGTAGAGTCATGTGTAATGAAGTGGAATAACACAGGAAAAAAGTATTGAACGCGCTAAAAAAAGCACTAAGGCAATGAAAGGGAAGGAACGAGCTGGAATCTGTAAGTAGTTATCCTTTCTATCTGCGCAAATTAATATAAGCTTGGTTTGTAGCTTACATATTGATGGGCTATAAAAAGGTTTTTTCATTACCAAGGTGTCACACAAGAAAATTTCATGATGGATAAAAGCAAAAAGCTCTTCCAAGACCTTTTAACCTTATTGTTGCAAAACATATCAATGAAACTGGTTACAGATGCATTTCAAAACTTCAGAATCTTCCAGTAAGCAGCATGGGAGCCATTATCTCCAAGTGGAAGAAACATCACTGCATCAGCAACCGGCACAGGGCACAGGATCTCCTCGCAATATTCTGACCAGGGAGTCAGAAGGATAGTCAATTCCAAGAGCCAAGGACCACTCGGAGAAAGCTCCAGAAAGACTTGAAGGCAGCCAATTCAATTAAATTCAATTAAACAGTTCTGGAAGTAATCTGGAACTAAAGATCAGGATTCACAAGAGGGACTCCTGAAATCTGTTTAGAACAATGGACCAAAATCACACCTGATACTGCGACTAATACGTTTTTGTCATACAGGAAATGTCTTGAAGCTGTCTTTACAAACAAAGGCTTTTCCACAAAGTATTGAAGAAAATTTCAGTAGGCACGTTCAATACTTTTTTTCCTGTGTCATTCCACTTTAATACACAAAACTCTTATGTTTGGATTTTTTATATGTGTGTTAAAATAATGTGTGGTGAAAATTTCGATTAGACTCACTGGACGTTTAGGCTAATTACTGAAAAAAAAAAAAGTGTTCAATACTTATTTCCAC
Source organism: Alosa alosa (assembly GCF_017589495.1). NCBI lineage: Eukaryota > Metazoa > Chordata > Actinopteri > Clupeiformes > Clupeidae > Alosa > Alosa alosa. The sequence goes on along the minus strand of NC_063203.1, from coordinate 22,730,817 downwards.
CATATATTTATTTTACCTGAATATTTTAACTTCCAAATTGTAAAATTACTTCTAAATGTAAAAATGAATGTCAGACGAAATGTAAAGTTTGACTGACTGGATTTTGTATACAAAACATAGTGAAAACTGTCTAAGGTCACTCACTCTCCCTTATGGTGCTAAATGGTTTAGTCCGCTTGCACGATTCATAAGGTAGTCTATCTTTTGTTTATTTAGTTGAGCATCGCTAGTAGTGGACCGCTAATTGTTGTGCTGCTGGTGCAATGTCTTTCTCCAAGAAAGCAAAGTCAGGTTACTAAAAACAAAGGCCAAAACAGGAAAAAGAGAGACATCAAAATGAGGGGAAACAACTGCTAACTAGAAATGCAATTCCAAGGAATTACCAGTGCATGAAAATGCTAAAGTTGTGATGTAAAATATCATGTATAGTTAAAACAGATAATACAGAGATGGTTACTACGGTGATGCTAGGATAGACATGGTGGTTGCATAGCTTAATAAAAGTTGATAGTTCAAAAGTAGACTGTTTAAAAGCTGATTGTAGATAGTTTAAAAGTTGTTGATAGACAGTAGATAGTTTAAAAGTTGTTGATAGACAGCTAGTTTAATAGATAGTTTAATGATAGTTTAAAAAGTAGACCGTTTAAAAGTTGAAGGTAAATAGTTTAAAAGTTGTTGACAGACTGGAAGTTGAATGAATGTTGATATTCAAATAGTTTAATGGCTGAGATTTTTAACTATGCTAACCATGCTACTTAGCTATTGTTTTATAGCAGTGCTAAGTAATGCTAACCTGCTAACCATGCTACTTAGCTAACATTTTCTAGCAGTTTAATGAATGTTGATATTCAAATAGTTTAATGGCTGTGTATAGGTAGATATTTGACTGATAACTGAAAGTTGGAATGGCTCTAAAGTTTGCTAGCAGTTATGCTAAGATTTGTAATTCTGCTAACCATGCTACTTAGCTAATGTTTTATAGTAGTGCTAGCAATGCTAACATGCTAACCATGCTACTTAGCTAACTTAACTAACATTTTCTAGCAGTTTTGCTAAACATTTTCTAGCAGTTTTCTTGTGCTTAACTATCTTTAACTAGCAATGCTAACATGCTAACTATGTTAACCATGTGACTTAGTTAACCAAGCTTATCATTTTTTAGTAGTTAATGCTTAACTATGTTAACTAAGATGTTAACTATGTTAACCATGTTACTTAGCTAACTTAGCTAATCATTTTTTTTAGTAGTTATGCTAACTATGCTAACTAGCATGCTAACATGTTAGCATGCTAACTATGCTAACCATGTTACTTAGCTAACCTAGCTAATCATTTTGAGCAGTTTTGCTAAAAATGCTAACTAGCATGCTAACTATGCTAACCATGTTACTTAGCTAACTTAGCTAATCATTTTTAGCAGTTTTGCTAAAAATGCTAACTAACATGCTAATATGTTAGCATGCTAACTATGCTAACCATGTTACTTAGCAGTTTTGCTAAAAATGCTAACTAGCATGCTAATATGCTAGCATGCTAACTATGCTAACCATGTTACTTAGCTAACTTAGCTAATCATTTTTAGCAGTTATGCTAAAAATGCTAACTAGCATGCTAATATGCTAGCATGATAACTATGCTAACCATGTTACTTAGCTAACCTAGCTAACCATTTTTAGCAGTTTTGCTAAAAATGCTAACAATGTTAGCAATGCTACCATGCTAACTAGCTAAAGTGGGTAGGAGTCATAGTTGATGAAAAGTGTTGACAGTTGATGACAAGTTAAAAGTTGTTGATAGACAGCTAGTGAATGTATATAGTTTAAAAAGTTTAAAAGTTGAATAGATAGCTTAAAAGTTGTTGATAGATAGTTTAATAGATAGATAGTTTAATGATAGTTTAAAAGTAGACCGTTTAAAAGTTGAATGTAAAAAGTTCAGTAGTTTAATGGGTTACATTGTTTAACAGTGGATTATTGTAGTGAGGACTTTTATTTTGAAACAGTTTTGGGCAGAGGCAATAGGATGTGTAGTCTTAATTGACCCAGATTGTATGCTTAAAGCCTGAGGCTGCAGGTGCCCTGAACACCTGCCATAGGATTCTAATTGCTTAATGGCCGTATTATGATGTCATAATCGGCAATGTTAAGTCTATGGGGATTTTTAAAAAGATTTTCTTTAATAGTTTAAAAAGTATAAAAGTTTCAAAGTTGAAAAGTCATACCAACCCGATCTGTTTGAAGACCTACGTTACATGCACTGGAATAAACTTCTTTCCAAAGAAAGGTGAGCACAAACGTCAAAACACGAAATCCCATGGTGTTTGCTTGAATATCTCCGCAATCATTGGTGCTAAAACAAACTGAGACAACCCATTGGAATAGCGGAAAATACACTTTCATAGGTTAATCTGATGCATCTCATGATCCAGCTCTATCTCCATCACTTTCAGAAAGACTGCATGGCGCCAGCTTAATTCATGTTCTGTTGTAGGCTACATGCTGATCATTATCACTAGGCTAGTGGTTTAGGGCGCGATTTTTTTTTCTCTCCCTTTCTGTTTTCGTTAGTCTTTT
>NC_063203.1:22695744-22718244 GCF_017589495.1 Alosa alosa | reverse complement strand
TGCTGCGTCATCTGAAAGTGCATAATCTTTCATTTGTGATGAGTTTGTGATATGTGTTTGATTAGTGATGCCTAGTTTGTGCATTGTTGTGGTCTGACCAGTTCGCTCGTCAGAGTTTGTGATATGTGTTTGATTAGTGATGCCTAGTTTGTGCATTGTTGTGGTCTGACCAGTTCGCCTGGCCCCAGTCCCTGATTGAGTTTGTGATATGCGTTTGATTGGTAATGCCTAGTTTGTGCATTTTTGCGTTCTGACCAGTTCGCCTGGCCCCAGTCCCTGATTGAGTTTGTGATATGCGTTTGATTGGTAATGCCTAGTTTGTGCATTTTTGCGTTCTGACCAGTTCGCTCGGCCCCAGTCTCTGATTGGCTTCGGCTCGCGCTTCGACAAGCTGGACCAGGCAGAGACCCGCAGTCTGCTCATGTGTTTCCTCCACATCATGAAGACCATCTCAGAAGGTGGGTCACCAGGACCACATAGAGTCCACTAATAACCCATAAGGGGATAATGAGCCTCAGGATCCAGATGCAGATGATGGCTGCCTGCTACTATAAGCACCCTCATGTTGTTTGTGTTGCAGATGTGATGGTGTCTTACTGGCATCGGGCAGTTCACCAGGAGATCTCTGACTTCTTCAACATTCTCGAGTGAGTGAGCGTGTGTGTGTGTGTGCGTGTGTAAGTGTGTGTGTGTGTGTCTGTGTCTGTGTCTGTGTGTGTCTGCATGTGTGTGTGTGTGTGTGTGTGTGTATGTGTGTGTGTGTGTGTGTGTTTGTGTGTGTGTGTGTGTGTGTGTGTGTATGTGTGTAAGTGTAAAGTATGCGTGTTTCTGTGTGTGTGTTCATTAGATGCACTGTATTGTGTGTGTGTAACCTCTCACCCCCTCTGTCCACATGCAGACTGTGCCTCCAGCATTTCAGGTTCTTGGGCAAGCGCCACATAGCCAGGCAAGTCACACACAACCGAAACCTCAGCCTTAACTTACTGCGTTTGTGTTTGTATGTGTTTATATGTGTGCATGTCATGTCATGTGTGCATGTGTGTGTGTGTGTACGTGTGGTGTGTGTGTGTGTGTGCTGTGTGTGTCTGCATGTGTGTGTGTGTGTGTGTGCGTGTGTGTGTGTGTGTGTGTGTGTGTGTGTGTGTGTGTGTGTGTGTGTGTGTGTGTGTGTGTGTGTGTGTGTTCATTAGGTGTACTGTATTGTGTGTGTGTAACCTCTCACCCTCTCTGTCCACATGCAGACTGTGCCTCCAGCATTTCAGGTTCTTGGGCAAAGCCACATGTCACACACAACGTCAGCCTTAACCTGCGTTTGTGTTTGTATGTGTTTATATGTGTGCATGTCATGTCATGTGTGCATGTGTGTGTGTGCCTGGTGTGTGTGTGTGTGTGTGTGTGTGTGTGTGTGTGTGTGTGTGTGCAAGCGTGTGTTGTGTGTGTGTGTGTGCCTGCTTTTGTGTGTGTGTGTTGTGTGTGTGTGTGTGTGTGTGTGTGTGTGTGTGTCGTGAGTTATGTTGAGTGATGACACACACTGCTGTAAATGTGTAATAACTGGATGTGTTAGCTGATTAGTAATGACAGTCAGGTTAACGCGGGTATGTTTAGCATATCCACAGCAGAGAGTGTTGATGTGCATGCTCCTAAATGCTCTCACACTCATGCCCTGATGAAGTGCACAGGCAAGAGCACACAGAGACATATCCACACCCACCAGACGGAAAACCAACTAAGATAGCAGAACTGAAAAAAGCTACATTTCTCTGTTTTTTTAATTAAAAAAAGAGGTTGCGGGAAAGGAATTATCTAGAGATTGGTGTGCCTGTAAGGAGATGAGAGGAGAGAGATGGAGAGAGAGAGGAGAGAGAGAGAGAGAGAGAAACAGATGGATGGTTAAAAGGAGAGCGGAACAGACTGAAGATGGGTGTTGCTGTTGCTCCTTGCTCCTTTTGGCATGTTTTTATATGGGGCCGCGTTTTTATCTCTCTCTCCCTCTGTGTGTGTGTGTGTGTGTGTGTGTGTGTGTGTGTGTGTGTGTGTGTGTGTGTGTGTGTGTGTTTGTGTGTGTGTGTGTGAGGCTCTGTGTCGTCTGGTGTCTGCTTTGTGGAGGATCGTCTTCAGGCTCTTCTCTTTGTCTGAAGAGAACAGACAAGCTGAATCACCAAGTCTGAGTCACACACACACACACTCACACTCACACTCTCTCTCTCTCTCTCACACACATATACACACACACACACACACACACACACACACACTGTCTGCAGAATGGGGTTTTGGGACACATGTCTGCGTGGAAAAGCTAGTAATAAGCCTGTAGTGTGTCTGTGTGTGTGTCTGTGTCTGTGTGTGTGTGTGTGTGTGTGTGTGTGTGTGTGTGTGTGTGTGTGTCTGCTTTCTGCTAGATATCTTTAATTCCTTGTTGCTAATTAAATTATCCCTACTCTGTGTGCATGGTAAGAAGACCTGGATTAGTGTGTGTGTGTGTGTGTGTGTGTGTGTGTGTAGAGAGAGTGCATGTGATCATAGGGATTGCATAGTGTAAGCGGGTGTCAGGCTCTCTCCCCAGACAAGTAGGGCCCTCTGCTGAACATGCAGCCCTAATACAAACCCAGGCAGGATTTGCATACCCTCCTCTCCTCCTCGCCCCCACTCTCTCTCTCCATCTCTCTTTCCCTCTCTCTCTCTCTCTCTCTCTCTCTCTCTCTCTCTCTCTCCCTCCCTCCCTCTCTCTGCTCTGGGCGGTATGAAAGTGTGGTGCTTTGATCCTGGAGTGAACCTTGTGCGTACGTGCGGGCGGGTGGCTGGGTGTCTGGCTGGGTGGGTGTGTTTTGATGACTTGCGCTCAGCATCCCTCTCCTGTGTGAAGCCATTTAACTAGACTCCAGCAGCACAGCCTCCCGCTCGCTCTCAAACCAGCACTCTCATGGACCAGTTAAGGGCCGCATCAGGGCCACATCAGGGCCACATCCTCTTCTGTGTGAAGCCTCTTAACTAGACTCCAGCAGCACAGCCTCTCACTTGCTCTCAAACCAGCGCTCTCATGGACTAGATAAGGGCCGCATCAGGGCCACATCAGGGCCAGATCCTCTACTGTGTGAAGCCTCTTAACTAGACTCCAGCAGCACAGCCTCCCGCTCGCTCTCCTCTCACCTTCAGCTGTCAGCCCTCAGTGTAGTGCTCATAGACACTGCAGGAGATATGGGCCACATCAAGGCCAGATCAGGGCCAAATTAGGGCCGCATCAGGGCCAGGTTTTGGTCAAATCCTCTCCTGAGAGTTCTGTTATCGGCCTACAGTTTCAGCTGCCCAGAAGGGGAAAGGACACTGTTGATGTTGATCCATTTAGCTTGGCTCACAGTCGCGGATTGTAATGACTAGGTCAAAGACTGCAGCTGACTGTCAGTGCCAGATCTGTGCTGTCAGGAGTCTGCACGCTTTGGTGCCGATTTGGTGCCGATTTAGCATCTATGCATTGTGCCGTTGTGTTTGTCCCAGTCCGGTGTGAACTTTGTCCCAGTCCAGTGTGGACTTTGTAGCCTCTGTTTTTTGTGTCAGCCTGACCAGTGCTCACTCCCCGTATTGACGTCCTAATGGCTGTACTCCCTAATGTGTGGCATTGACCCTTTTAAAAACAATGCTCCCGTTTGGCGTGAGAGAACTGTGACAGTTCCAGTGATGTTAACCAGCCCTCCTGCATCAGAGTGTGTTTGTGTTTGTGTGTGTGTGTGTGTGAGTGTGTGTGTGTGCGTGCATGTGTGTGTGTGTGTGTGTGTGTGTGTGTGTGTGTGTGTGTGTGTGTGTGTGTGTGTGTGTGTGTGTGTGTGTGTGTGTGTGTGTGTGTGTGGGTGGGTGGGTGCATACATGTGTGTGTGTGTGCATGTGTACGTTTGTGTGTGTGTGAACGTTTATCTGTCTATTTGTGTGTGTATTTTGATGTGTGTAAAGTTGTGCATCCCTGACTGTATTTCTCTCTGCTTCATTGAAGTTGTCATTGTGAACCATAACATTTGTCTCCCTTTCTCACCGTCCCTCATCCTTAGCCTGAACACGACAAACACTCACTCACCGACCTCAGTCACAACACCATTTAGACTGACCCAACCCAAAAGACAAAGCATCTGCATTTAATCAGGATAATTGGCTGTCTCATATAGCTTCCTGTTGCCAATATTATGTCAGCTAGCAAACACTCTCTGCTAACACTCCCTAACATGTCAGCTTTTTATGCATATTCGGAAAAGACTACTTGCCTTGATGGCAACGATAGAGATTTTACCTAAAAGGCCTGTCACGATAATGATGTTATTAAATTATTGTTGATAACATAATTTTTGCTGAAAATATAATTAGCAATAAGAATAATGAGCGCAGTTTATATGTTTTCTCTTGACCAGAGCCAGTGGTTGAAAACTTGCTAAAATACATAGCGACTTACTTTAGTTCAGTTTAGTTATCAGCCACTGTAGGTGGAGAGAGACCTTGTACTTGCATTATTGTGCAGTTAGCATAAAATGGTGTAAAATGACAATAATACTATTTATAACAATATTTAGGACAAAATATTGTTCAGCAAAAATAGTTATCCTGACAGGCCTAATACCTACAGTGTTAGTCAGTCACAAAACATTCTAAATAACTAATCTTGTGTTAAGGGTTGGATTCCCATACAATGATTAAGCCTAGTCCTAAACTGAAAGAGGATGGCAATGATGGTTTCTTCTCAAAAAGAGCTTTTGATCTATGCTTAATCTGTGTATGGGAAACTGTCCCTAAATCTGCTCCACAGAGATTAGATAACTGAAAGAGCTCTAGCCCATATCTGGTGTTATTGGGGCCTATAGCTCCTTCTAAACCCGGAGCCTGAAATTTCTTTCCTGAGGCATCAATATGCAGCCAAAAAGATCTGCTAATAAACATCACATCACTTACTCTTGAATTTCCCCTGGGGATCAATAAATCTATCTATCTATCTATCCATCTATCTATCTACCCTTTCAGCCAGTTGGTATACCTTCTAATGGAACTAACTTTTCAGGATCTGAACGTTAAGACAACTCAATCACTGACACTGCTGACCCTAGCCTTCCAGTTCACTTGAAGCCTGTCTCCCGATGTTTGTACATGATGCGTGTGCTGAGGACGATGATGGTGATGATGACAGTGGAGGTAACGCCTAGAATAACCCCTGCTGTGATTGGCTCGTTGTTGAACAGGAAGCTAGCGGCAGCTGTAAAGCTGGCTCAGGCCACCCAGAACAATGGCACCCTGAAGGGCTCTAGCACCTCCCACCAGTCCTCAGGACTCCTCCCACAATGGTAAATGCCCGCCCACTGACTGCCATTGGCTCACTCCTTAACCAGGGGGTGTGATAAGTTTAGAAGCTGGATTGCTGTAGGCTAGATTCTATCAGTCATAAGCCTTATGCTCTAGTAGTCAGACATCACATTGTAAGGGCTAAGCTACACCAGGCACGTAACTGAAGTTTCCGCTCGCATTGCGTCTCCTGCAACAATTAGCTTCCGCTATAATCAATGGAAGTAGCTACACCAGACGTGATAGCAGTGCGTACATTCGAAGAAAATACATGAAGACCATTCTTCTAAAATGGATTTTACGCGTCGCGAACGCAATGCTTCAGTTACGTGCCTGGTGTAGCTTCCCTGTAAGAGTGATGATACATCGGGCGACTTTAAGCAATATTGCTGGGCAATCAAATGACCGGTTCCAGATGTTCTATTAGGATAATCGTGACAAGTTACTTGCTGTTTCCAATTCTCCAGATGAAAATGTGATGTCCAATGTCAGCAGAAAAGTGTCCAAATAACATCTGTCAGTCATTTGCGAGGCAGCATTGCTCTAAAAGTTGCCCTGTTTATTATCTCTTAGAGGGCTATAACTAGTGCTACTGAAACGGAGAGCTGGTTATTTTAATTTGAGTCTGAGCGAAACATGAACTCACCTGGATGGCCATCTCAGGTAGCATAAGCTGGATGGCTGTGTCAGGTAACGTTAGCAAGATGGCCGTCTCAGGTAACTTTAGCAAGATGGCCGTCTCAGGTAACGTTAGCAAGATGGCCGTCTCAGATATTGTTAGCAAGATGGCCGTCTCAGATACTGTTAGCAAGATGGCCGTCTCAGATATTGTTAGCAAGATGGCCGTCTCAGATATTGTTAGCAAGATGGCCGTCTCAGGTAACGTTAGCTGGATGGCTGTCTCAGATATTGTTAGCAAGATGGCTGTCTCAGGCTTGGGTCTGAAAGTGATCCATTAAAGTCAGTTGATACATCAAGAATAGATGGTTTAGGCTACTGGCAGCGCATGCGGTACCGTGAAGAAGGGCCATTACGAATCTTGGGTACAACATGTGGCGCGTTTACGACTGCCAGCAGCCAACTGTAATGCTAAATAGATTGTTGATTGGTCACTGTGGGAAAATTATATATACCCACAGCACAAGGAATTGAACAGCTCTCCTGTTTATATCTGAAATTAATTGCTGTAAAGGGTGTAAGGGTGGGGTTGGTCTTGAAATATCTCCTAGATTATGGTGTTAATATCCACAACATCCACAGGTTTTAAAACACCTAATCAAAGAACAATCTGTCTCTAGATTTTGGTGCAAACGACCAAAAATGACCTTTTAGTGCAAATGACCTCACATACAATGTATGCGTGCGCCATGCTCCCTAGATTCAACTACAAATGGCCACAGTACTGTACACACACACACACACACTATACACACACACACACACACACACACACACTATACACTCATTCGTATTTGTGAGCCCCCCACCCCCCCAACAGCTCATCATTGTGTAGTTCTTGTTGGTGGTGGTAGAGCCTCCTGTCCCCACAGTCTACATACATCCAGTGCAAGTGTGTCATGTGACTGTTTGGTGGCCATTTTGTATCCCAGCATGCCCCCCTCCCTTATTTCCTGTTTGTGTACTCTGACTTTGTGTCTTTGTGATACCACTACATGCACTGTGCTATATGTCAGACCCTGCTTTAATAAGGTTAACCTGTATAGATTTAACCTCCAGCTAATGTTGGCTCGAAGTGGTCTGAACTTGAACTTGAACTGGAAAATAAAACATGCAGTTTAATTAAAGGAAGGTGAACCAGAGAAGCAGCTTGACAGAGGCGTTGCTAATTTTTGTTTTCCTTCTGTACCATGAATTGTTTAATCACGTTGCCCATGGATGTTCTGTTACCCAGGATGCAGTCTGGGCAGGATGGGCACAGGCATGCCCGCTCCCAGACTATGCCCATCATCAGGGGAAAGAACGCCCTCACCAACCCCAAACTCCTGCAGATGATGGAGTCAGGTAAAGACAGCTCAGAGAACCCTCAGTTTACATGCACATAGATCATTAGTGATATTTCTGTGGCCCACGCTTCCTCGTTAAAACTATTGTTTGTGTTATTGTTTGCAAATTGTTTTTTTCCCCATATCAGCCATCTGAGTTAATGAGCCAGTTGTCTTTATGTTTCAAGCAATATTCTAATGCTCTACTGGATTTATTTTATGTGTGTGTGTGTGTGTGTGTGTGTGTGTGTGTGTGTGTGTGTGTGTGTGTGTGTGTGTGTGTGTGTGTGTGTTTGTGTGTTAGATATCCCTGAGGGTGATGTCCTGACCCCCATGGACATTGAGGCAAACCTCTCCACTGAGGTGGCCCTGACTGTTCTGGACGTGCTGGGTCTGTTTGTTCAACATCACAAGGTGAGTTGGCCATCTTCCACTTACCCTCAGTAAGTCTGAATTGACTTACATCATGTCATAAACCTTTACATTCAGCTGATTTGTTGAGGTAAATGTGGACTTTTCTTCCTCTTCCTCTTCTTCTTCTTCTTCTTCTTCCTCTTCTTTCTGTGTGGTCTTGAGCATGGGTTGAGTGTGTTAGTATCATTTTACAGCACAAAGCAGAGTAGAGATTTCCTAACAGCAGGATAGTGCTTTGCTTCCCCCTGGTGGATACTATATGTACGACAGTTGACTGGAACTGATCCAGAGAACATACTTACTTAACTGTGTCAGACCAGGGCAGAACTGTGTGTGTGTGTGTGTGTGTGTGTGTGTGTGTGTGTGTGTGTGTGTGTGTGTGTGTGTGTTTGTGGGTGCACATACATATTTTTTTTTCCACCCCTGGTCCAACAGAAGCAGCTTCAGCATGAGGAGGGCCAGAACTCACTGATGAAGAAGGTGTTCGACACCTACCTGCTCTTCTTCCAGATCAACCAGTCCACCACCACGCTCAGACACGTCTTCGCCGCGCTGCGTCTCTTCATCCAGAAGGTGGGCGACGTCAGCACCGCTCTAAACGCCTTTGTGCGCTGAACATCACCTGGTTTATATGAGGGCTCTGCTGCACTGCAGTGCCAGATGGCTCACGATAAACACATAGAGAGATTATTAAAGGTGCTATAAGCGATGCAGGGTAACGTACCTTCTGTTGACGTTCAAACAAAACAGAGAGCTAGCTCGCTACTCCCTCCCCCTCCCTCCTGTGCAATTGAAACTCTTCCAAACACACATCTCGCCGGTGATTTGCTGGAACAGTTTGTTATGTTTTTATGGGCAAGGTTGGCCCATGTTGGTTAGTGGCTGTTTTTGGAGCCTAGGCTGACCATGGAGACCGCGTTTTTTTACAGTGTATTCGGGGCACAGGCAGCTAGCGAATGTTGAGGTGAGGTTAGCTGTATGTGACAAAAATGTTTTAGCTTAGAAACTGTGTTACATCACTTATAGCACCTTTAAGAGATAATTCGAAATTAATTTATCCCCCAACGTACCTCAATCCTGTAGCGTTTCTGCATTTTCTATACACTGTACTGTATTTTTTAATTCATTTATTGTGCTGTATAGTGTAGTAGCTCGTGTTCTAATGTCATCCCTTTTCTCATTAATTTCTCTACTCATTCTCTTATTTTTTCTCATTCTCTTATTTCTACTTCTTTCTGGTCTCTCTCTCTCTCTCTCTCCTCCATCTCTCCCCCCTCTCTGTTTCTCCCTGTGTGTGTGTGTAGTTCCCGTCGGCATTCTTCCAGGGAAAAGCGGACATGTGTGGCTGCCTGTGCTATGAGATCCTGAAGTGCTGCAATCACCGCTCCTGCAGCTCCCAGACCGAGGCCTCCGCCCTGCTCTACTTCTTCATGCGCAAGAACTTTGACTTCACCAAGGGCAAGTCCATCGTGCGCTCACACCTGCAGGTGCGTATCAGGATATGTGTGTGTGTGTGTTTGCACTTGTGTGTGTGTGTGTGTGTGTGTGTGTGTGTGTGTGTGTGTGTGTGTGTGTGTGTGTGTTTGTTTGTTTGCTTTTAGTTCACTGTGAGTGTTTGCAGGAATGAATTCTGGTGAAATGTATCGTTAATATTTTGTGATCCATAGCCTTTCATGCAACAGTTAATAAAAAAAAACAGTACTCGTAGGGCATTTCAGATTTAGATTTCATGTGTATCTGTCTTCCTGTCCGTGTGTCCCTCAGGTGATCAAAGCGGTCAGTCAGCTGATTGCAGACGGGGGCATCGGAGGCTCGCGCTTCCAGCAGTCTCTGGCCATCATCAACAACTTCTCCAACGGGGACGTCCCCCTCAAGGTGAACCACATACACTCTGCTTTCACTCATCTTTACTTTAGTTTTTCTTTATGTTCTGTGTCTTCTCTTCCTCATAATATCCAGAACTTCTTCACTGAGAGATCTTTAAGTACTGCTGCATGTGGTTGAGTCAGTTAGTCATAGCTATGCGTCTGCATGGCTTATGTTGAGTGTTGAAAAGAAGTATGAATCCTCTTGCCTTTTCCGCCTCTTCACCTTTATTCTCTCTTCTTTCTTCCTCCTCTCCACTCCTCCTTTCCTCTCCTCTTCTCCTCCTCTCCACTCCTCCTTTCCTCTCCTCTTCTCCTCCTCTCCACTCCTCCTTTCCTCTCCTCTTCTCCTCCTCTCTCTCCTCTTCTCCTCCTCTCCACTCCTCCTTTCCTCTCCTCTTCTCCTCCTCTCCTCCTCCTCCTCTCCTTCCCTCCTCCTCTTCTCCTCCTCTCCTCTCCTCCTTTCCTCTCCTCTTCTCATCCTCTCCACTCCTCCTTTCCTCTCCTCTTCTCCTCCTCTCCTCCTCTTCTCCTCCTCTCCTCCTTTTCCTCTCCTCTTCTCCTCCTCTCCTCTTCTCCTCCCTCCTCCTCCTCCTTTTTCTCCTCCTCCTCCTTCTCATCCTCCTCCTCTCCTCCTTTTCCTCCCTCTTCTCCTCCTCTCCCCTCTTCCCTTTCCTCATGCCTCCTCTTCTCCTCTCATCCCTCTTCCCCTCCTCTCCTTTCCTCCTCCTCTTCTCCTCCTTTCCTCTCCTCATCTCCCTCCTCCTTTCTCTCCTCTTCTCTTCTCATCCTCCTTTCCTCTCCTCTTCTCTCATCCTCCCTCTACCCTCTTCTCCTCCCCTGCCTCCTCCATTCCTCTACCCATTCTGCCCTGCTCATCTCCATTCTACCCATCCTCTCCTTTTTTCTCCTCTCCTCTTCTCTCTCCCCTTCCTCTCCTCTCCTCTCCTCTCCTCTCCTCTTCTCTCCATTCCACCCATCCTTTCCCCTCTTCCTCTCCTCTCCATTCTACCCATCCTCTCCTCCATTCCACCCCTCCTCTCTCCTCTTCCTCTCATCTTCTCCCCTTTTCTAATTCTCTCTCTCCTCTCTTCTCTCCTCTCTGCAGAACACGTCGTTCCCCGCGGAGGTGAAGGACCTGACCAAGCGGATCCGTACGGTGCTGATGGCCACGTCTCAGATGAAGGAGCACGAGAAGGACCCCGAGATGCTGGTGGACCTGCAGTACAGCCTGGCCAACTCCTACGCCAGCACACCTGAGCTGCGCCGCACCTGGCTCGAGAGCATGGCCAAGATCCATGTGCGCAACGGAGACCTCTCCGAGGTACGGCAACCCACAAGGGTCATACCACATGCTGTAGACTGGAGAGAGGAGAGACATTTAAAGGTTGGGTGTGTAGGATAGCTGAGATCTGTCAGAGGTACGGCAACCCACAAGGGTCATACTGCCTGGACTGGAACACACTGTCTACGGCAGGAATGAGGTGTCCGGTTTCATGGTTATAGTGGTCAGGAGCAGCCTAAATGGGTCTCTAGTCACATGATCTGAAGGATCTTCCAGCTTCTGGGGAACCACTTATGCTATAAAATGACAACAGTGTATATTACATATGTTTGAGGTTTCCTCTCCTGTCTCTCTCTCTCTCTCTTTCTCTCTCTCTCTCTCTCTCTCCTCTCTCTCTTTCTCTAGGCTGCCATGTGTTATATCCATATCTCGGCACTGATTGCTGAATCCCTGAAGAGGAGAGGTGAGCTACACCCGGTGGCCCTGCATGGCTGTTCCTCCACAGTCTTTTGTGCTTTTGTGTGGGTGTGGGTGTGTGTCTGTCTGTCTGTCTTTAGCTTGATGTGTTTGTGCGTTTATATTTGTGTGTACATCACAGGGCTGTGTGTATGCGTGTGTATGTTTGTCATTAAATATGTGTTTGTTTGTGTGTGAATGTGTGCCACCTCTATGTGTGAGTGTTTGTGTGTGTCTGCCATCTGTATGTGTGTGATCCGTGTGTATGTGTGTGTGTGTGTGAGACTGTGTGTGTAGGTATGTGTGTGTGTGTGTATGTGTATGTGCGCGCGTGCTTGCTGGTGTAGTCTCTCACCACAGTGCTTCTGTAACCAGTGCTTGTGAACTGTAGGGGCTGAACACATCTCTGCTGATGACGGGTTTGTGGTGGCAGGCCTGTGTTACTGCTGAGCTGCTGTCTGCTCAATAACAGGCTTTAAGCGTGTACACACACACACACACACACACACACACACACACACACACACATACCTACACACCTACACACACAGTCACACACCAAATACACACACACATACACACACTCACACACCTACTCTCTCTCTCTCTCTCTCACACACACACACACACACACACACCACGCCTACACACACACACAGTCACACACAGACATACACACACACTCTCACACACAGTCACACACACACACACTCACACACCTACTCACACGCAAACACACACACACACACACACACACACACACACACACACACAGGCCTGTGTTTGCCCAGGCTCTCTGCCCATGGCTAATCTCCAGCTGTGTGTTTCTCTGCTGCCCAGGCTTCCTAACACAGTTTCAGGCTCGGCTCTATTAACATGCACGCTAAACGCCACTGAGACACTGTGGTCATTAGAATAGCCCAACATCCTCAGGGCATCTCAGAGCCTCATGCTCATTATTTGTTAGACCAGGTGGGATTTTAAAGCAAGCATAGCATTTGAAGTACTACATAGAGTAAGCGTAGGTGCAAGTGTTAATGCATTTCTTATTTGTTTATGAGTATATTTTGTTCTGCATGTTTGCATGTTTCAGTAGCTAGCCTTTATTAGGTCATAGCGTCTAGAAGTCTGGAAGAGGTCTGGCTCTGACATGGACCTAATTTGACGCTGATCTGACCCTAGTCCGGAGCTAGATCTGTACCCAGAATCCTCTGCTGTCACGTCTGCATGTGTGAGCCTGACGAACGCTGCATGATCGTGTCCGTACCGTGTGCCAAGCATGCGCATGTGCTTGCGTGTCCATGCCGTAGCAAGCAAGCATGCGCCTCCATGTCCGTGCAGTACAAAGCATTCGCTTCCGTGTGCATGCCTGTGCTAGCGCCAAGGCGATTCCCTGTCGAGCTGTTGAAGTGTAAACCTGTTGACCCTCCTTTGCAACGCAGGCTATTGGAAACCTGAAAAGGCCCGGATGTCCAGTGTTGTCCCCGAGGAAGCCAATGCAATTAACTGTAGCCCTTTACTAACCCCCCGAGAAGGAGAAAGTGAGTGTCCCCTCCGCCGCCTCCCTCGTCTACGCACCCCAAAAAATAGATCTTCAACCAACGTGTGGGCAGTGACTAAACTAGTCTTAGTAGAAATGTGTAAAGAAAGTTCTAGAAACAAGTAGTTTATAGTTTAGTTCCCCCTCTTTTGATTCTTACAGTGTGTTGTCCTTGCAGTGCTTAGTAGTGGTGTGAAGGAAAAGTCTTTTGTGTGAAATATTTTGATAGTTCAATTTTTTTATCATGGGTGGTGGTGGTGTGTGTGTGTGTGTGTGTTGTTCAGATACACTTAAATGCATCTCGTATTTCTTGTTTGTAGACCAAACATTTAGGTCTGTGCAGGGACGTCCTTTCAGGTGGCTTGGACATTTTGAGTGCATTTTTGGAGTGATTTTTTTGGAGTGAAGTTTCTTCCTATTATTTATGCCTTGATGTTATCATTACTGGTTTTCACTGGTTCAGCACCCTTTTCTCTCTGTTCCTCTCTGAATGATTCACAGTGCACACACACACACACACACACACACACACACACACACACACGCACAGTCAGACCCTGAGCATGAGTTCACAGGTGGTGTGGTGTGTTCTGTCAGAGCACTGGCGTTTGATTCCCCTATCACACTCATGTGGGACTGTTGTCATAGTGATGACAGAATCACACACTCTAGCTGGTGGTGATTGTGATACTGCATGGGCAATACGATCTGATTGGTTGGTTTTGATAATGGCTCCACATGTCTGGCCAATGGGAATTCAAACTCTCAAACAAAGACTGCATGCCAGTCACAACTTTGTTCCGATATGTCAGTCCTGTGATACAGTCCTGATGTCACACAGACATGGCAGTGATGCTATGGATACATGAATTGTTGAGGTGGGAAATGAATTAATGAATGCATGGAAGGATGGTTGAATGAATGAATGAATACGTGAGTGAATGAATAAATAAATGAATCCATCAGATGGCTGTGAGTGCATATTATGACATCACTTCCTGTATGTCATGACCTCACTTCCTGTTTGGCTGTGCAGCCTCCTTCTGTATGGGCTGGGCAGCGTTCATGAGCATCTCCCCCAACGTGAAGGAAGAGGGGGCCATGAAGGAAGACGCCGGCACTCAGGACACGCCATACACCGAGGTACAGCACCCACCACGTCTGGGCCGCATCCGGGCCAGAGTAGGGCCAGATCGAGCCATGTAGGGACATGTAGGTCAGATTTACCCCACATTGGGTCCAGGTGTGTTGGCCCACTGATCAATGTGATAGATAGTATTTACTTTAAAATATATAATTTGTTACAGTACATATACTATTCTGTAAATTACATATTATAAAATTACAAATTATATATAATATATATATAAAATAAAATTACATATTATATATAACGTATATTATTTTTAGTTTAATAGAATAGAGAATTGTTTACTTGACATGCTAACATGCATGGCTTTGGTAGATACCTCAGTGTAGACTTCAGATGGAGTTGTGTACCAAAGACATCGCTGTGTTTTTATTTTTATTTTTGTTTGTTTGTTTGTGCCTGAAGGACACATTGGTGGAACAGCTGGAGCTGTGTGTGGACTACCTGTGGAAGTCAGAGCGCTACGAGCTGATTGCCGACATCAACAAGCCTGTCATCGCCGTCTTTGAGAAGCGGAGGGACTTCAAGGTGACTTAGAGCATCTCGTCTTTAGTCTCCTTTGTATAGAAATCCTCAGTCTGTTTGATTGACGTGGAAAAACGACGTTCTAAACAATCCTTTGAATTTAAATTTAAATTTGAAATTGATCTTTATCATGTCTGTGACCATAGCAATGGTCTCCCATAGCTTCACTTTTGTGTGTTTGTATAGTGCACATCATAGTGTAAAGTTTGTAATGGCGCACAAACCCCAAAATGTCTCTATCATTGATAATTATTCATATTGAGGGAAGAGTCTTCTGTTACTGCTGTCAAATTAGTTGATACTCACGCAGCAGCCAACTCTGGTGTTACACTGCCCCCTGTGGCCATTCTGTTTTAGTGATTTAATTGGAACACCATAAATCAGTGTGATGTGTGTTACTTTACCATGCAAAGTATTGGCCATTGTGTAAATATACAGTATACGTATATCAGTATGTAAGAGTAGTGTTCTCTTCTGTGTCTTCATTTGATGTGTCTGTGTCTGATTCTAATGGTTTTGTTGAACTCTGTTTCGCCTGTGTTGTGTGTGTGTGTGTGTGTGTGTCCCACAGCGCCTGTCTGAGCTTTACTATGACATCCACCGGTCGTACCTGAAGGTGACGGAGGTGGTGAACTCGGAAAAGCGCCTGTTTGGCCGTTACTACCGCGTGGCTTTCTATGGCCAGGTGAGCAAACACCAGGACACTCCTCTAACGGCTGTTAGGACTCTCTGTGTGTGTGTGTGTGTGTGTGTGTGTGTGTGTGTGTGTGTGTGTGTGTGTGAAAGAGGAAGTGGATGTGTATGTGAGGGGAGTGTGTGTTTGCTTGGGTGTGTGTATGTGTGTGTGTGTGCTTCTGTGTGTGTGTGTGTGTGTGTGAGAGAGAGAGAGAGAGAGGAGAGAGAGAGAGTGTTTGCATGGGTGCGGGTGTGTGTATGTGAGTGAGGAAGTGTGTGTGTGTGTGTGTGTGTGTGTGTGTGTGTTCCTTGGCTCACACCTGCGACTCCTCCGCTGAAGGGCTTTGAAGGACGCAGACAAAGTCCTCTCCTTGTCTGTGGAAGCGTCTGTGTAAAGAGGGGAACATATGAAATGCTGAAAGTATATCTACACTTATGGGCACTTGGGCAATACAGTATGGCCTTCATCTTACACACAGTGCTCATATCTGTCTGCCAGCTCTCTTTCTATAAGGTGTGTGTGTGTGTGTGTGTGTGTGTGTGTGTGTGTGTGTGTGTGTGTGTGTCTCTTCTGCTGTTAGGACTGTGTGTTTGTGTGTGTGTGTGTGGCTCTTCTACTGTTAGGACTGTGTGTGTGTGTGTGTGTGTGTGTGTGTGTGTGTTTCTATGTAGCTATTCTGCTCATCTCTGAAAGTCTTCAATTCTTACTCCCCTTACGTCTGCTCTTGTCCTCTTCTCATGGTTATCTTAATGTCAAGGCCGCGGTAAGTTTTTTTTAATTGATTTTTTTTCCTTTTTCTCTCTCTCTTCGCTCTGCCCTCTGCCCCTTGCAGTCCATCTGGCCGGCTGGCTCTGCGTCTAACCTCTCTCTCTCTCTCTCTCTCTCTCTCTCTCTCGCAGCTAGCTCTAATCTCTCACCCTTGCTCTCTCCCATATCCCCACATAGTCATACACACGCACCGCTGTGTGATATGTCCCATGTGCCTCCTGGTCTCCCCTAAAAGACACCCCCCACACCCCCCCATGCCTATTCACTAGTGTCTGCGCTGCACACTGGTTGGGAGGCTATAGTCGTCCAGTGGTAGTGACCGTAGGCCTTAGTAGGTCTATGTCTACTGGGCAGTCCTAGAGTAGCACCATTGGGGGCTTAACAACACACAGCACTGTCCATATTCCTCTGCCTGAGACTCTGCCACCTGTTTGAAGTTGCTCCTCCAGTAGAATTCAGTCTGAAGTAGACCCTCCTTTATCCCAATGGCCTAAACACTACAGTTAGATGTAGGTATATAATGGGTTATATACTACATTTAACTCTACTTTATTTGAATAAAGTTAGATCATGTAATGCACAATACATGACCAGATTACTCAATTGTTTCATAGTGTGTTGCAGTTTCGATTATGTATTGAATTCTAGGCTAATATCTAGATAATGAAAAGTGCAGACTTGTATTTTTTATATTGTATACTATGTACTATGTTGTATCATAGTTAGATTATTCTGTATTTCATAGTACTCTGTAAATGACTGGTGTTAAAGAAGCTGGTATAAAGAAGCTTTCATGTTCCCTTGAAGCTGAATGATACTCATTGGGTGGTACGGAGTGTTGCTATGGGTGTCACCATGCCAACCACCTCTTTGTCTGACTTGCAGAAGCACCCCTATGTCATTATTATTATTAATAGAATAACTATTGTAATGGACTACTCCTTCTTAAGGCAGGATTGTGCGCTAACAATCTGACCACTGTCTTAACTTTCTTTAATAGTGTCAAGAGTGGTTGCTGTGCTTTTCACACATACATGCTCACATACTGTATCCACATTCTCCCTCTCCCTCTCCCACCTTCTCCCCTCTCTCTCTCTCTCTCTCTCTCTCTCTCTCTCTTTCTAGCTTTCTCTCTCTTTCTCTCAATCTCTCTCTCTCTCTCTTTTTCTCTCTCTCTCTCTCTCTCTCTCTCTCTCTCTCTCTCTCTCTCTCAGACACTCACATACACACACACACATACCAACACAAAAATAGACAATTTATCATATTTTTACAACACATTCATACCCAGATTTCTTGCACATCCCTTGCCCACCACTAGAGGTCAGTGAGCACCCATGTGTGGCATGACCGTGACCTTGCTGTGCTCCTGTCTCCCTCAGGGTTTCTTCGAGGAGGAGGAGAGCAAAGAGTTCATCTACAAAGAGCCCAAGCTGACGGGTCTGTCCGAGATCTCCCAGAGGCTCCTCAAGCTCTACTCTGACAAGTTTGGAGCCGACAACGTCAAGATGATCCAGGACTCCAACAAGGTCAGAGACTTTCACCAATCCTCTTTCCCCTGACCCCTGACCTCTGACCTCTGTCTCTCTTTCCTCCTCTCCTCCTTTCCTCATCTCTCACCTGACCTCCTCACACCTTTATCTCTGTCTCTCTTTTCTCCTCTCCTCATCTCTCACCTGACCTCCTCACACCTTTATCTCTGTCTCCCACCTTCTCCCACCAAAATACACAGCAAGCTAATGGAAGCCTAATTCATGGCCATGGTCCCAATGTACTGTACATAACTATAGTGCATGTGTAAAAATGTAACAGGAATGAGATTCATTCACCTATTCCCACAATGTATTTATCTCAAAATTAGACGTTTTCATACTGTATAACTTTAAAATGTTGTGTGAAGAAGGAATGCTTTGCTATTTTAATACTGGTCTGCTTGCAAAAGTCTACCAGCAGTTGCTATAGTATTGCACCATCATTGTATAATATTGTTCCATAATAACATGCTAACTTTTTCAAGGCTTCAATCATCACTTTAAGTGGTTGATTTCACAAAGACAAATGTTCATTTCAACTTCTTCTGTCTTCAGGTGAACCCCAGAGACCTGGACCCCAGGTACGCCTACATCCAGGTGACGTACGTGGTGCCCTACTTCGACGAGAAGGAGCAGCAGGAGAAGCGGACGGACTTCGAGCGGCATCACAACATCAGTCGCTTCGTATTCGAGACGCCGTTCACGCTGTCGGGGAAGAAGCACGGCGACGTGGAGGAACAGTGCAAGAGACGCACCATCCTCACCAGTGAGACGTCGCCATGACAACCGCATCCTTACTTATCAGCCCGACTCGGACTGTTATGACTCCACATTTGCATCATCCGTCTAGGAGATGATTCCACCTTGATTTAGGATGTAGTAAACATGTTTACAGATAATTTTAAATAAAGTAATTAGAGTGATGGACTAGGCAAATACTGATGGAGAAGGTCATGTTTACCTGTGCAAAACCACTCAATGTATATCAGCAATGAAGTGTAAGGCACTTTGAACAAAACGTCAGCTAATTGAATAGGTGCAAATGCATTTCTCCATAGTTTATGGTTACGTTTATGGTATTGTGAGTGAGCTTATGGCATAGTGAGTGATGCTTACATTCTCATGGCCTCTTTTACAGTCAATCGGTCATCTCAGACCCTGTTTCTCTGACCTCTCCTTTTCCTCTGTGTCTCCCCGTAGCGAGCTCGTCGTTCCCCTACCTGAAGAAGCGCATCCAGGTGGTGGAGCAGCAGAGCACGGAGATGAACCCCATCGAGGTGGCCATCGACGAGATGTCCCGCAAGGTGTCCGAGCTTAACCAGCTCTGCGGCATGGACGAGGTGGATATGATCCGGCTGCAGCTCAAACTGCAGGGCAGCGTTAGCGTCAAGGTACACACACACACACACACACACACACACACACACACACACACACACACACACACAGGACACACAACTAGAGAGTGATCATGGACAACACACTGAGCTCCTTGTTTATATGAGTTTGAACTTGACTGGAATTTGGAATTTGGAATCTGAATGTTGGTGTTGGAATCTAAAAATCAGCAGGAGAGCTGAAGTCTAGGGTAAGGCTTTGGGTGGGTTGCAGTTTGGATGAAACTGATTGTTATTTCTAACCTTTCTCCCAGAATACAATGGTCAAATGATATGTTGGTTCTCCCAAAGGCTATGTTTATGAGTATCTTGGCAGCATGAGATCATAGGTGTCTCAGTTGCAGCAGTCAGTGGTGGGCCAGCAGAGACCGAAACTGGCTTTTAAGGCAACAGCCCTTGTGTGGTAATCCTGTGTGTGTGTGTGTGTGTGTGTGTGTGTGTGTGTGTGTGTGTGTCTGTGTTTGTGTGTGTGTGTGTGTATGCGTGCAAGTGTGTGTATGTGTCTGTGTGTGTGTGTGTGTGTGTTTTTGTGTGTTTGTGTGTGTGTGAAGAGATTAGGTTCAGGGGTGGCACAGTTAAGACCCAGAGCTGCATAACACCCCATGACCCTCGACTGACCCCCAGACAGACCCTGGTGACCCTCTGATGACCTTATGTCAGTATATCCAGCACATAGGGGAAGATAAGTCTGATGAGTTTAGCTGAAGTGACAAGTGTGTGACGTGTGTGTGACCTCATGCATGAAGACAGATGGACACTACTAGTGCTTACACTTCTTCATGGGTCAAACAAGGTCACATGGGGTTAAAAAATGGAATAAAGATACAGACAATGAGTCTGTATATCTCTGTTTGTCTTCAGTGAGACAGTAGATGTGTACACTAGTGAGAAAGTATGCACACTCTTGTCTTGCACATGCTAGATTTAGGACAACAGCATTGGAAATATCCATTCAATTTCATTCCATTGTATTGCAAAGCAAAGGCATTACTGTTCTATCTTGTAATCCATTCGGTGTGTTTACTGTGGAATTGTAGGGTCAATTCAGGTCATAAGGTAGTGTCTTGCAGAATTTTCATGTGTGTATTGTTTTCTGTTAGTTAGCCAGCCTGTTTCGAGCCCTGTGGCTGCAGATATACCGCGCTTTTTCAGACTTTTCCTGCTTGGGCAGTTATACATTGACAATTAGGAGTAGTCAATGGGAATTCTCATGACATTGAAAACCCCTTTTTGTAACGTCATGTACTGATCGCAAGACATAAATTAAAAAAAAAATACCTGCCCTTGTCCCTGCCTTCTGACAATGTGAATTGAATAAGTGTATTGTGTTTACAGACTACAGACTAAAGTTTTTTTTCTGCCTAACTCCGTCCAAAGGTGAATGCTGGGCCGATGGCGTACGCCCGAGCCTTTCTGGAGGAGAAGAACGCCAAGAAGTACCCGGACAACCAGGTCAAACTGTTGAAGGAGATCTTCAGGTACACACTCACACCTACACCGCCAGACAGAGGCATAAAGCAGGACTGTGATGGTGGGGTGACGGTTTGCATAGGGTAGATGTAAGCGTATTTATTAAGTATTTAGGAAAACACATCTGCTCAAAGGTGGCATGACAGCCACCGCATAGATGCATCACAAGGTCAACTGGGCAACAGTCTTATAGGGGCACCACAGTTTGCATACATAAGTAAACTGAGAGTCGGCGCAACACAACAGCTGCCACTAGAGGGCGCCAGAACTCTTTATCGCCATCAAGAGGACCGGAGGGTCATACTGTAGCAAGGACTTTTGTCTCTTTCAGTATTTCACTGTTAAAGACTGAACTCATTTCTAGTATCCCACTCTCCATGTTTATTAACTGATTCAGCTGTGTGGTTGGTAGTGGGAAGAACAAGTGAGCATAACTCAACCGTTGAGACAGTCCTCGTACAGGCAGGCTACACCAGGGACGTAACTGAAGCGTTCCGTTTGCGGAGCAGATGCTACAACAATTAGCTTCCATTATAATCAATGGAGCTGGCTACACAAGATGAGATAGTGGCACGTACATTCAAAAAAAAAGGAGACCAGTCTTCTAAAACTATTTTTACGCTCCTCGATGCTTTATAGGGATGCTCCAGTGTTGGAAAGGAAACATTTCCCCCATTTATTATTTCCCAAATAAAAGTCAGCCACATGCGTGTTACTGCCTGTAAGTGATACGCCACCCAGTCTCAGTGCTTCTGTGAAGAATCAAATGATTTCTCAACCAAAGTGTGAGGTCTTCTGGGTATCCCCTGGTGTGTGTGCCGTGCCCCTGTGGTAAATCGGAAATGGCCCATTTCTTTTGAGTCGTATGATTTTGCTTCAGGAACAGCGGTTATTTTGGGGTCTCAGTGAGAGAGCAATGTGTGAAAGTGAACACTGTAATTATTTAGTCAAAACATGGCCCTATGCCTGGATTAATTATAGTCTTTGGAGGATGTTTTTTCCTGACTGTGTGTATGTATGTATGTGTATGTGTTTGTGTGTGTGTGTGTGTGTGTATGTGTGTGTGTGACATGTTTGTATATGCGTATGCCCCTGCAGGCAGTTTGCGGATGCGTGTGGCCAGGCCCTGGATGTGAATGAGCGTCTGATAAAGGAAGACCAGCTGGAGTATCAGGAGGAGATGAGGGCGCACTATAAAGACATGCTCGGGGAACTCTCCGCCATCATGAACGAACAGGTCTCTCACTCCACTCCACTCCACTCAACTCTATTATACTCTAATTAACTCCATTTAACTGTATGAAGCTCATTTCACCTCTACTGAATTCTATTCAACCTCGCTTAATCCCACTCAACCCCACTCAATTCTACTCAACTCTATTCAGCTCTTTTCATTTCAACTCTTTTTAACGGAATGACACTCTTTTCAACTTTACTCAACTCTATCCAATGCAAATCAACTCTACTGAGTTATGTTCAGTTCTATTTAGTCCATTTAGTTCACACACACACACACACACACACACACACACACACACACACACACACACACACACACATACACACATCCTGCTAATGTCATAATAAACATACACAGGGGTTATCTGATCATGAAGCAGCATGCATGGTCTTAATATTTAATGGTGTTGTACTGGGCCAGCAGATGGGTCAACATTCAGGCAAAACCAATCGAGCACAGAATGCGTAAGCCGATATGCAGAACATTAGTAGTGATATTCAGCTACACACCTCCATTACTAAGACAACTCCTCACTAAGTGGTGGATTAAACTGCATCATGAGTGTACATTCAACCCCAGGCAGATAGCCTACTGTACCTCTCTTAGGCAAGGCAAGTTTATTTATAGCGCATTTCATACACAGGGGTAATCCAATGTGCTCTACGTAAACAAAAACAAACAATAATAGTAAATAAACAGAGTGCATCTTATGTTACTGTAGACTGGTCACCTCTTCCCCTGCTAAGGTCAAGTCAAGTCCAATTTTATTTCTATAGATAGATAGATAGATACTTTATTGATCCCCAAGGGGAAATTCAAGAAATTCTATAGCACATTTACAGACGGCTGAGCCGCACCAAAGTGCT
>NC_063203.1:22635744-22690744 GCF_017589495.1 Alosa alosa | reverse complement strand
TGTTCCCCATGTGCTTTGTGTTACCTGCCTGTCACCTGTCTTTTTGTCTCCATCTTTATTTGGTCTGTGCTTCCTGTCTTGTTTGTTTTCCTCCATTTCTGCCTCACCTGTTCCCTGTTATTGTCTCGCTGGTTTCGTCCAGTCCTCTGTCTCTGTTTAATTGATCTGTGTATTTCTACCCTCCTGTTTCTCTGTTCCTTGTCGGATCGCCTCTCTGTTTGTCTAGTCAAAGTCCTGTATGTAAGTAAGAAATTTTTTAAATGTAAAGTTCGTGTTTAAAATAAATTTGTTTTGTCTGTAAGTCTGCCTGGTTGAGTCTTTGCACTTGGGTCCTCCTGCACAACCCTGACAGTACGATCCGACACAAATGGACCCAGCAAACCTGACTTCCCAATGGAGGAGCTAAATCAAGTGGAGTACACCTCAGCAGGCTCAACTCGAGCTAGTGAAGTCCACTGACTTGGAGCCGCATGCCATTTGTTCCTTGGATGGAAAGGACTATTTCCCCTCAAGGCCTTGGCTACAGAAGGTTCCAGGAATGGCTACCCCTGGCTGACCAGCTGTCGGTCTGGTTAAGGGCCTTCAGTCGCTCCTTGCTCCCTCCAGTGAGGCTGCTAGTCTCCGCCTGACCCCTGCTCCCTCCAGCCATTGCCAGGGGCTTAGGGGTGGGCGCCTTTCAGCCGGCTGCTTTTAGGTCCAGAACCCCAGCCTGAGGGAGTTCTGGGGGAACTGGAACTCATCCAGGTCCAGAAGGCTCTCCAGGAGGAGACGTGCCAAGTGTCGGGGTCATCCGACACCATGCCTCCTGTGCCTAGCCTAGAGGCCCAGCCCCTGTGGCGCCCGCCCTGTGCCCGCAGCCCAGTCGCCCGCCGCAGCCCAGCCTCTGCCTGTCTGTCCAGCCCCACCTCTCCCCTCGAGCCGGATCCGCTTCCTCTGATTTTTCTGCCCTCGGCCCCGAGCCGGTTCCACCTCCTCTGACTTCCAGTCCGGGCCTCTGCCCGAGAGTTCCTTCCGCCTGCTCTTGAGCCAGCCCCCCCTCTGCCTCGGTGCCCTTCTCTGTTCTTGTCTTTCCTGAGTGGTCTGTCCCTGTCCCCTGCTCTTTGTGCCAGTCACCATCCCCGCCTCTCTGTGCCCGTCTCTGTTCCCTCACCATGCCCGCTGTCTCTGTCCCAGTCACCATCCTAGTCACCATTCCAGTCACCGGCCCCTGCTACTGTTCCTGTCCCTCCCAGTCACTGTTCCTGTCCCTTCCTGCCCCTGAGTCTGTCGTGGTCTGAGTCTGTCCTCGGTCTTCTCGGACCAGTCCCTCCGCCCAGGCCCCCCTCCGCCCACCCTGGTTTTTTCAGGAGACGCCAGGAGGAGGCCCAGAGAGGGGGGTACTGTCAGGATCTGGCCCGACCGTTGGGGGGTGCCACCCTGGTGGCCATTTTGTGTATTGTCCTGTGTTTGTTTTTGCCTGTTCCCCATGTGCTTTGTGTTACCTGCCTGTCACCTGTCTTTGTCTCCGCCCATCTCCTTATTTGGTCTGTGCTTCCTGTCTTTGTTTGTTTTCCCTCCATTTCTGCCTCACCTGTTCCCTGTTATTGTCTCGTTGGTTTCGTCCAGTCCTCTGTCTCTCTGTTAATTGATCTGTGTATTTCTACCCTCCTGTTTCTCTGTTCCTTGTCGGATCGTCTCTCTGTTTGTCTAGTCAAAGTCCTGTATGTAAGTAAGAAATTCTTTAAATGTAAAGTTTGTGTTTAAAATAAATTCTGTTTTGTCTGTAAGTCTGCCTGGTTGAGTCTTGCACTTGGGTCCTCCTGCACAACCCTGACAGTACGATCCGACCACAAATGGACCCAGCAAACTCTGACTTCCCAATGGAGGAGCTAAATCAAGTGGAGTACACTCTCAGCAGGCTCAACTCGGAGCTAGTGAAGTCCACTGACTTGGAGCGCCGGCATGCCATTTGTTCCTTGATGGGAAGGACTATTTCCTCAAGGCCTTGGCTACAGAAGGTTCCAGGAATGGCTACCCTGGCTGACCAGCTCTCGGGTCTGGTTAAGGGCCTTCAGTCGCTCCTTGCTCCCTCCAGTGAGGCTGCTAGTCTCCCGCCTGACCCTGCCCCTCCAGCTCATTGCCAGGGGGGTGGGCGCTTCAGGGGCTGCTTCAGGTCAGAACCCTAGCCTGAGGGAGTTCTGGGGGAACTGGAACTCATCCAGGTCCTCAGGCTCTCCAGGAGGGGACCCCAGCCTAACCCGGTCATCCGACACCATGCCTCCTGTGCCCAGCCTAGCCGCGCCTGTGCCCGCAGCCGAAGTCCGCTCCTGTGCCCGCAGCCCAGTCGCCCGCCGGCAGCCCAGCCTCTGCCTGTCTGTCCAGCCCCACCTCTCCCCGAGCCGGATCCGCTTCCCTCTGATTTTCCGGCTCCGCCTCTGCCCGAGCCGGTTCCACCTCCCTCTGACTCTCCGGTCCCGCCCCTGCCCGAGTCGGTTCCGCCTGCCTCTTCCTGAGCCAGCCCCGCCTCTGCCCGAGCCCTTCTCTGTTCTTGTCTCTCCTGAGTGGTCTGTCCCTGTCCCCGTCTTTGTGCCAGTCACCATCCCTGTCTCTGTGCCCGTCTCTGTTCCCTCACCATGCCCGTCTCTGTCCTAGTCACCATTCCAGTCACCGTCCCTGTTACTGTTCCTGTCCCTTCCCCTGCCCCTGAGTCTGTCGTGTCTGAGTCTGCCCCCGGTCTCTCGGACCAGTCCCTCCGTCCAGGCCCCCTCCGCCCACCCTGGTTGGACTTTTCAGGAGACGCCAGGAGGCGGCCGTGGGGGGGACAGGACTGGCCAGGATCTGGCCCGGACCGTTGGGGCCATTTTGTGTATTGTCCTGTGTTTGTTTTTGCCTGTTCCCCATGTGCTTTGTGTTCCCTGCCTGTCACCTGTCTTTGTCTCTGCCCATCTCCTTATTTGGTCTGTGCTTCCTGTCTTGTTTGTTTTTCCCTCCATTTCTGCCTCACCTGTTCCCTGTTATTGTCTCGTTGGTTTCGTCCAGTCCTCTGTCTCTCTGTTAATTGATCTGTGTATTTCTACCCTCCTGTTTCTCTGTTCCTTGTCGGATCGTCTCTGTTTGTCTAGTGTAAGTCCTGTAAGTAAGATTCTTTAAATGTAAAGTTTGTGTTTAAAATAAATCCTGTTTTGTCTAAGTCTGCCTGGTTGAGTCTTGCACTTGGGTCCTCATGCACAACCCTGACAGAATTGACCAACAAAAGAGATAGATATATATATATATATATATATATATATAACCTAATATATATCTAATAAATATATCTATCTAATATGTATAATAATGTAAAATAAAGCAATTGATTGCAGCCAACTGAAAGAGAAAGTAACAATTTCATGTCTTTTATTTTAGTGAAAGCAGCTCTTTGTTATGAGTGCCTCCTCTTTGTGGAAACATCCTGCATGGAGATGGAATAGTATAGGCCTGTGCCTCTGTCTGATGGGTATAATTACTGGCCATGTAGTGGACAGGAACAGAGTGCCTCCTTATTAATTCATACTAAGCCTCAGGACGGACCACAAGTAAATGGAAACAATTTGAAGTGGCCCCCAAGTCACCGGAGCGAAGAGTTAGTCTCAAGGCGAACCTATGGATGAGTATATCTGTGTGTGTCAGTGTGTGAGAGAGAGATGAGTCATATCTGGTTAAATCTGTCTATGAAGAGTAAGTGAGGAGTCTTACTTTACACTGCTCAATACCAAAAACTACACAACTCGTCTTGATCTAATTACACAGCCTGATTTAACATCCCACTCTTAACAGTGCCCAGCATACAGCACCTATTATCTACCATAAAATACTATACCATTAACAGTCCAACTATCTACATATCTGTACTCTGCACAGTAAGTATCTATTACAGAACCCTTTAAAAACAATCAACATTAGTCTTGATTAACACTGTGTCATGTGTTGTCACTGTGATAGCATACGGTCTTCATGTCACACCCTTTTTACACACTCACCACATACACATAGACAAAGACACACTGTGACCTACACGCACATAGACAACACACATTGACACAACATACACGTGCTTCATACACACAAACACACACACACCCTCGCATTCCACATATACACATGGGTAGACAAACAAACACTTTCATATACAAACACCTTCTCCACGTGCACATGCACACACATGCAAACACACACAAACTCACACACTCCACACACACACATACTGTACCAATCTCACACACATCTGTGTGTTGCGCTGTTGAACCTGGCCCCTTTTGTGCTTGCGATAGAGTTTCTCTTCCACGCAGACAGACTCATGTAAGATGCATGAATCACGACGAGGCCACACGCGGAGGTGGGAGTTGGGTTGCCGTGTGTGTGTGAGAGAACTATGTTGGTGAGAAATGGACACATCCCTGCTCAGAGTTTACATAGACTCTGGACATAAGGTTTCTGCACACACACTCACACACAGGGGTTGCTGAACTATATAGGGGCAGATACAGACACCAAACACTTATTGTAAGTGTGGTTGAATTTACAGTAAACAACCCCCAAGTAAACAACCCCCAATCTTGACACACACACACTTCTAAAGTGCAAAAAGAATCATTTTACGATTCAAAATATTGATAATGCCATAAGCCATACAATAGAGATCAAATTGTTGTGGTCTCTAATAGATTCATGCTAAAAAGGTTGTCATTTCAGCATGCATTAGGCTATTGTCCCACTCCCATTGATCTATATGGAGTACGTTTTGCAGGCTTGGTCAGACTTTCATTTGACACTGATTGCATGCAGACTATTTTGTGCACATCAAAAAGCCGATGAATAATTTTTTTTTTTATCTTTATTTTATGCCTGGCCTGTAATTATCAGACCTCACTGTGACCTGTGCTTTATGTGTGCACCGTGTGGTCTAATGCATATTCAGCAGGGTTGCTTGTGTTATTGGACCGTCCGTGATGAATAACAAATACAGCCCTTAATGAGGGTCATTACATTCTGATTGGTCCTTTGTCATATTTAATTTGGATTTAATTGAAATGTGTATTATGTGGTTGTTGCTCAACTCTTATTTCTGACAGTGATTCCCGTTGTGTTCATCATGTGGATATGAATGAAACCTGCTGGTTAGAAGCGAGCAGTTATATATCTCTTCATTGAAGGTGAGAGGGAGAGGCTTGAGATACAATTAGAGACCATGTTTGTATGATATCTAATAATTTATATTTTTGTTGCCTGATTTACTCAGCGTGATTTACTAAGCGTGAGTGAACGGAAGGCCCAAAACAGACATTCCTGTACACATTGTTATCTATTGTATGAAGTTAATAGTAAAGAGTTAAGAGTAACTAACACTTGGAAACCACTTGAATCTGGTAAGGGACTGATATGTACAACTCTGAGATTAAGTATCTGAGGAAAAGGAGATGGCTGTCAAATATTAAAAGATGTGTGAGCCTGTGTGTGTGTGTGTGTGTGTGTGTGTGCGTGCGTGCGTGCGTGCGTGTGTGTGTGTGTGTGTGTGTTCCAGCAATATGATTTTATTATTCCATTCCTGTGGGAATTAAATACATTTAGAGAGAATTCATTTTACCCTTGACCTAAAGCAGAGATGGAACCAACAGGGGCAGCCTGTCTTCACCTTCTTTTTACACCTTAGATTTATTGTTGCTTTACGTTGACTGAGTTGCTGAATATTTTATGTCTTTGGGGAGGCCATGGGACTCGCATCAGTTACTCGAGATCTTAATCAGGGTCCTTTATCTGTAAAGCCAGCAAGTTCGATTAAAACTTCATCAGCTTTGTTTTATCTCCTTGGAGACAGAAAAAATCTAGATGCTCTCTGAATTACATGATAGCCTACTCTCTGTCTCATTGTTTTCTTGAGACAGTTTGACATCTCCGAGGCACTTTCCAAACAAGCCCTAACCTGAAACGTTAGACCGCCCGCCGAGGATAAATAAAACATCGGCCCGAGTGCCAATCACCCAAGCGCTCCCAGCTGAGTAGGTGGTGAAAGGCGACATAATCTGCTCAGGACAAGATCCCGGCTGAGATTGAAAGACAAAAAGAGTCGTAAAAAGGATCGGAGGCGAGTAAACCAGGGTTCTCTTTAAAAGAGACGGAGAACAAGGTTGTTTGAAAGAATCCAGATAGCAGGTGTGGTTGACAGACGGGCGAGCGCCGCATTAGCACCATGGACAGCAGTCGGAGTTTTGCGCAGGTGATCATGGAATTGCAAACCGAAATCCAGAAACTGGAGACAGAAAACAGAGCGTTGCGCGGAGAGTTGAAACAAGTGCCCTTGGGTACTGAGGAAGAAAAGAATAATTCCATACAAACATTACCAGACAGCGATTCTGTGGAGAACAACACGGGACACACACATTTAAGACGGAATGTTTCGGCACCTGCGTTAGAGGGACAGTTCAAAGGTACGTTACAGCAGGCTAACCTAGGCCTCACGTTTATGTCCCGGTGCTGTTATGTACAGAGAAATAGGCCTACCGTAGGCTACAACTTGCTTACCTGTATGAATGGTTATGTGCACAGTAGCCTATGCTGAGTGAATTTCGACATTTTCGGATTTGAAATTGAAATTGATTTATTGAATTTAATTGAATTATTCAATTTAACTTATGATTATAGTGATTAATCCAAATAGCTGTGTGTGTTGAATTGTATTAGCCTACATTATGCAGGGTAGCCTGATGGATCGGGTGTAGACCCATGTTAGATATTTTATTTTCCACACCAGAGAACATCATCATGACTGTTAGAAGATATTCAGTCTCCTCCAACATTCTGAAGCTTGGCCGGGACGGGCCTCCGAAAGGCCGGAAAAGTGAGGATAAATCCACTACTAACCACAGCAAGTGGGCAAGGCTACAGGATGGGCCCCACAACCGGCCACAGACGGCACCGAACAGCTCAACAAGAGAGGAGCACAGCAGTGCAAGGGACAGACTCGCTAATAGGCGCTCCCTACAAGATTATGTCAACCAAAATAGGTAAGGACTTCAAAAAGGATTTCAAAAAATCAAAACACCAAGTTTATGAACGAGCATCTTCTAGGCCCCAAATGCACATTAACCTTGTCAGTATATAAAAAATATATGTCCATAGTATGGTTCAGGAATCAAGATATGTAGATAAATTACTCATGAATGAAAGTAGGCCTAATTCATTTTCTCATATTTCCCCCTTCAGATCCAAGGTGAAAACTGTGACTTTTCTTCTGCCTGTGGACGATATTTACACCAACAGACCTGTTTCCAAGTGTGTGTCCGACCAGAGTTCGTTTGACACCCCCGTGATGGAGGACTCATTAGGCTAACTTCACACACACAAACACACAAAGCAGAACCCGAGGACAAACCAGAGCATGACCACTGGAGACGGTGAAATTGGATCGATGGAGAGACAGTTCGCTGGACGCATAGAGAGTCAATCGAGCCAGTCAATCTTAGTCCACTGGTCTATGTGCTTTTTGGGTCAAACCCCACCGTGCTGATTTCTGTTTCATCTGACCTGAACACGACTGACTCCGGTTACAGATTTGGTTTCCGCCACCCATCCGGATGCGGCAACCCAACGCTCCTCACGATGCGCCGTGACAGTCCGCTGTCTTCGGATCGGATAACCAAACACTGACGAGGCCGCACAGGCCGGCAGGTGACTGGTCGTGATGGCACCGCGGTGTCAGGTGATGCCACACGGAGCGCATCAAATCAGGAACATCACTGTTTTCACATGCTATAGCAACACTAACTAAATATTTGACATGAGATCGGCTTATTGAGAAGTAACATTTGGCTCTTTAATACCCGTTGCATGCTGATTTAATTCTCAACTATACTATAGTGTATTTTGTCAGTCATAAATATGCTGAGGGTAAAACACAGAACATGACAATGTTCTGCCTTTGCTTTGAAATACATGTTTTATGTGCAATAAATACACAGTATTGAATTCATACTGATTTATTTCACATATACTTCGTTGAGGAGATTATTACATTTCCAGATAGGCCTAATATTACAAAGATATTTTTGAGCTCTATATCATAGACCTGCATTTTAACGCAAATTCATCATAACATAAAAACAAGGCAGAAACATCTCTCTGTACTAGATCAAAATGGGAGCTCATTCATTTTTAGTTAAAAGTTAGTCAAAATATTACATTAAACCAGACATGTTGTTACATTTTAAACACTTGTTCCACAATGACATTGACTGAGGTGAGCAATCCCATACCCCTTTTGTGTGTTCTAGAACAAAACATGCGGACATTTACAGTGTGCTTTTTGGGAACCCTTATGGAAAAGAACAATAGTAATACTACATATTACAAAGATTTGTAGTATTTCTTTGGTATAATACTTCTATGACGTTCTGTAATACCTCTATAATATTGTTATCCTCTATAGTGTTCCTACAATACAGTGTTATTGTACTTTTAGAGCATGTCCCAAAATACTACTGATATGATTCCTATAATATATAGTATTACTGTAAGATTACAATAATATTTTGTCCCAAAATACTGTAAGATTCTATAGCTCTTTTTCGTAGGGGAATCATGTGAACTTCCAAACATCAAACTGATCTTAAATCCTGTCCAAGACATCTGCTGTGAGGGCGACTGGCTGTGGGGTGGACCTGGCTCTAATCTTGGCCGATCTGGAGTCCTGTCTCTTCTGAGTGTAGCCTAGTCAGCTTCTGTTTCACGGAGAGAAGACATGTTATAGCTGACCCTGAGTGCCCTCTCTCTATCTATCATTTCGAGTCTCCTATTCTGGCACCTCTCGCAATCACGGCTGCCAAATGGCCCCGATTCTAACAGAACACCAACAGATGTGAAAACACACAGACATCAGAAGGAAGGGGTCATTTGTGTACATGCCTGGTGCAGGACATCAGTAGGAAGGGGTCATTTGCGTACATGCCTGGTGCAGGAATGGATGAGTAAAAAATCAGCAGATTCTTCTCACAAAAAAGTCTGCATTAGTTTTTTTGTTCTCTCATTTTATGAGTGTTTTTTATAGGCACAAACAACATTTCAACCCTTAGGTTCTCTCTTTATCTCCCTGATGAAGACCTACGCAGAGTTGAAATGCTTTTTTGAGCCAATAATAACAATCAAAAAAGGACACTGATACAGATAAGCCATACGTTCACAGCAGGGTGCAGAAAGCAGTCCGAGGGCCTTTGTTCCGGTGGGTTGCTGAGCGGGCTGGCTCTGTGGGCTCGACCCGTGCTGAGGGGGACTGGGTCATCTTGTCCTCCGCCGCCTGTGCTGGGCTCTGGTCCTCAGAGAGACCCTCGCTGTGCAGGCTGCCGTAGCTCTCAGAGTCCCGCGTCTTACCTGTTAAGTGGTTACAGTCATATTTAAGTCACCTCTCACTCACAGACCTCAATCACACAGACACTCAGACATACACACACACACACACACACACACACACACACACACACACACACACACACTCACTCTTACTTTTATATCAAATCATATTGTCAGTATTTCAGATCAGACAGACCCTTTTAATTCTTGACCACGCCCCTCTCTCTGGGTGCTCTTGTAGGACACTACCTAGGACACTTTAACTGTGAGACTCCTCTCTCTGGGTGCTCTTGTAGGACACTACCTAGGACACTTAACTGTGAGGCTCCTTTCTCTCTGTGCTCTTGTAGGACACTACCTAGGACACTTTAACTGTGAGACTCCTCTCTCTGGCTGCTCTTGTAGGACACTACCTAGGACACTTGAACTGTGAGGCTCCTCTCTTTGGGTGCTCTTGTAGGACACTACCTACTGTAGAACACTACCTGAGAGGCTCTTTTCTCTGGGTGCAGCCTCCCTGTTCTGAGGAGTCTGCGTCTCATCAGGGCTCTCTCCATACTGCATGGGCACAGCTGTCTGGCAGTCGTCAATCCACTGCCTCTGAAGGGCTGACAGAGAGGGAGAGATAGAAGAGAGAGAGAGAGAGAGAGAGAGAGAGATGAGAAAGAAGAGAAAAAAACTGTAGTGAGACATTGGACATTGTAAAGACGTCCACAGAGTACGCCACAGTGAGTAGAATTGAAGTACACAGTGCTCCAGAGGCCAATGTCAGTACAATAGGCATTATATCTACTCAGGCTGCAACACAGACTAGAGGAAATCTCAAGGAAGGCAAAGCCACACAGCAGCTCTTTTTGTCCGAAAGGTGTAGGCTATTTGGTGTGTGCCAGTGCACTAGCCTTAACCAAAGCATCGTCATTTCAGAATTTTCTGTGTCATTCAGTGATGCGTCAATTTGCCTCACCTGGCATGGCAGGAGTGTAAAGCCTGCCCTCTAACCCTGTGCCCTCTCCTCACCTGGCATGGCAGGAGTGTAGAGCCTGATACCTTTTAATCACACAACGTTTCGACCGATGTTGGTCTTCGTCAGGTGTTAGACCAACGTTAGTGTTAAAGGTGCTCTAAGCAATGCCACACATTTTTTAGGCTAACATTTTTTTGTCACTTACAGCAAACATCACCTCACCATCCGTTAGTTGCCTGTGTCCTGAATACACTGTAAAAAAACACGATCTCTGTGGACAGCCCAGGCTCCAAAACCAGCAACAAACCACCTGGGCAAACCTAGCCCATAAAAACATAACAAACTATTCAAGCAAATCACAGATGAGATGCGCGTTTAGGAGAGTTTCAATTGCACGGGAGGGAGGGGAGGATGTAGCGACTTAGGGGTGTAAAGCCTGCCCTCTAACCCCTGTGCCCTCTCCTCACCTGGCATGGCAGGAGTGTAGAGCCTGATACCTTTAATCACACAACGCTCGAATCGATGTTGGTCTTACGCCAGGTGTTAGACCAACGTTAGTGTTAAAGGTGTGTCGGGCAATGCCACGCATTTTTTAGGGCTAACATTTTTGTCACTTTACAGCACCATCCGCTAGTTGCCTGTGTCCTGAATAACACACTGTAAAAACACGATCTCTGTGGACAGCCCAGGCTCCAAAACAGCAACAAACCACCTGGGCAAACCTAGCCCATAAAAACATAACAAACTATTCTAAAGCAAATCACAGACTAGATGCGCTTAGAGAGTTTCAACCTGCACGCCCCTAACCCTGGAGGGGGGAGGGGGCGTTTAGGCCGATGTTGGTCTTAGGGGTGTAGAGCTCTAAGCCCTTTTTCCCAGGCTAACATTTTTTGTCCCTCCGTTATTGTGTGTCCCTACACTCACGATCTCTGTGGACAGCCCAGGCTCCAAAAAAACAGGGGCAAACCCTATCCCAAAAAAAAACATAACAAACTATTCAAACCGTCATTTTAGGAGAGTTCAATTGCACAGGAGGGAGGGGAGGATGTAGCGACTTAGGGGTGTAGAGCCTGCCCTCTACCCCTGTGCCCTCTCCTCACCTGGCATGGCAGGATTGTAGAGCCTGATACCCGCACACTGTTGCTGCTGCTCCCGAAGTGATTTTAATTACACAACGTTTCGACCAATGTTGGTCTTCGTCAGGTGTTAGACCAACGTTACTGTTAATTACCCTGCACCTGTACTAAGTTGGATGTGCGTGCGCTCTCTGCAACACAGGAGTGCGTGCCCTCTTCTCACCTGGGTTGGTCTCTGTGACTCTGTGGCTGCGGCGGCGGCCCATGATCTGGCTCTCGGTGGCAGTTAGGTTCCTCTCCAGGAAGTAGGTGCGCATCCTCCCCTTCCCCTTGATCTCGATCTCCCCCCGCTCCAGCATCTCAAAGCCCTTATAGCTCAGTACACTAGAGCGCAGACACACCACGCTTTATTACACGCTTATACAACATCAATTACAATCTATCACTATACCTTACAACATCATTATATGGTATCAATTACAATGCATTATTATAGCAAGCGTTGTGAGTTGTGACACAATATAATTACACATGATATTATATGTGATTAATAATTATAACCATGAACTATCTAGGCCAATAAGAAATGTTTAATCATTATATGTGTGTGCATGCCTGCGTATATGCACACGACACATGTGCATGAGTGTTTTCATTTGCACACTCCTTGTTTCAGGTCTGTGTGTGTGTGTGTGTGTGTGTGTGTGTGTGTGTGTGTGTGAGAGAGAGAGAGAGAGAGAGAGAGAGTGTGTGTGTGTGTGTGTGTGTGTGTGTGTGTGTGTTGTGTGGTGTGTGTGTGTGTGTGTGTGTGTGTGTGTGTTGACCATCTCTGGTGTATACAGTATGTGAATATACTGTATGTGTTTGTTTGTGTGGGTTTGTGTACCTTTGTGTTTGTGCGTGTGTGTGTGTGTGTGTGTGTGTGTGTGTGTGTGTCAGCTTTACTGGTATACTGTGGGGCTCAGGTGAATTTTGTCTGGCAATCCGTGGCTCTCCATGCGTGAGGCGGTGTTGACGGTGTCCCCAAACAGGCAGTAACGGGGCATCTTCTCGCCCACCACTCCCGCCAGCACCGGACCGCTGTGTAGCCCCACCCGAATCTGGGCCAGCAAACACAAGAACAGAAAGCACAACCTTGACTGGTGCAACCAGCTGCTGCGTCAGAAATGACATACTGAGTTTAATGTTAAGAGCTGCTCAATTATAGCAATAATCATAATCACGATTATTTTGGTCAGTAATGAGATCCCAACTATTTAACACAATCACAATTATTTTTGGAAACACCATTCATTTTTTTCGAAATGATTAAAAAAAAATAAACTGAAAAATAACTGTAAAGCAAAGGGGTGCGTTGGATATATAGACAAAATGAGAGCATCGTTGAAACAAAAAAGGCAAAATACAAAAATAGAATAGAACAGTGAGAAATTAAGCAATATGCATAAATTAAACCTGCAACTGTACTAGAGGTAGCCAAAAAAATAACAAATCAACCAATGAACAAATTTCGTGACTGGTGTGCAAAATTCCACACCTATATTAACATCCAAGTGACTGTATCAAATGTGACATTTGGCAACATAGCCATGTATTTACACGCATTAAGTTTTGAAATATTGGACATTCTTTTTGAAGGCCGACCATTTTTGACCAGACAAAAACCTTTCATGAATCTAACTGTGATTTAATTTTTTCATTGAAATAGGTAGGGTGAGGTTGTCGTCAATCCTCGTGAGTTAAAGATGAAAGAAAATAATTTGAAATAAAGACTAATGACTGGAAAACAGCATAAGTGATAATGATCCCGTCCAATTGTTTCCATTTCATGTTTTGCATTAAAAAAAGGACATCTTCAATCTTAAGTAACTGTCCTCATGTGATACAACAATGGAGGTGTTCACTTCAGTCAGTATATGTCTACTGAGGGTTGATGCATCAAGGCTTCAATTAGATTTTAATTGCAACTTGACCACACTACCCCAGGCAATGATTCACATATTCTTCATTTACATACTCTTACCTGGTAATATGCAGTGTGCTCTTATATCTAATACTTTTAGATTTTTTTCTAATTTTTCTGGCAGTTGTTGCAATAGCAATTTCATTTGCAATATATTTTTATAAAGTCGAGCTTCAGTTCAATATTCCAAATTTCGCTTTAAGTTGGGCCACTTCTGATTGGTGAGCTTCACTGCCTGTCAAACATTGAGTATGACATGAACCATGAACATAAATCATAGATGTGATGAGATTAACAATTGGGAGAGAGTAAGAAGCTGCCAGATTAATTACATCTTTTGCGATTAGCTAATTAGTTTGAATTGCGATTTCAATTAAACATCAATTAATTGTGCAGCCCTATTCAGAAAATCTATTTGGTGCAACCAAACATTTACCACAAAAGTATAAGCAATTGTCACTGTGTCACTTCCATTAATCCAGCCTGTCAACTTTTTCTCCCTGTTAGTGTATTATATACCACAAATGGGAAACTCTGCTCCAGAAAGTAAAAGTTCTGCCATGTATTGCTGCTACCTGAAACAGGTGATTTCCATAACCTAGCTCATCTACCTGGCTGAAGAGTTAAGCTAATAAGAATCGGCTGGTTTAGTGAATGCTTGGAACAAAGATGAGGTAAGACTTGTACTTTCTGAAGCTGGGTTTCCCATCATCTGTTGATTATATATCTGATTATCCATCTATATTTTTTAATATTCACTTGATTTTTCCTCATGTTTTTCTTGTTTTTCTATTTTTCCTGTGATTTTTTTATTGTTATTTTAATTGATTATCTTGGGTCAGACTATCTATTTACTAATGAGCCTGAGGGCCATCTCACATCTCGACTCTTTGAGCCTACACTTCAACCTACCTAGCTAGTGGTCAGGTTGATTGACAGATCGGCCACCCAGTAGACGAGGACTATAAAGTAGACGTCTCACCTTTGTGTATAGTTTGCACTGATGAAGGTCTGAGGACCGAAACGCTTGTACATCACCTCACTTGGTAGCACCTTGGCTTGATGGATTAAACACTTCTTTTATTTATTTTTCAACGGCAAATAATGGTGTGCTGTGCAAGTTTTTTCTTGGTTGATCATCTCTGGTGTATGCATCCCCTGCAGTTACTGTACCTGGATGGGCTGTCCCGTGATTGGGTTAGTGACACACTTAGCTGCTATGACCATGCCCAGGGCGAAGTTGGCCACCTGCTCAGCATGGGTAGAGGCAGGGATGGGGACACCGCCAACCACCATGTAAGCATCTCCAATCGTCTCCACCTACGAAGAAAAAAACATAACAGACATACCAGTAATCAATATGTGTGAATAGTATTTTTCTGTGACCCCTGTCCTCTGTCCTCCTGTTTATGACAGGAGTATAGATGAGAATAGTCGTCAATGAGTGGTCGTCACATTTTTTCCAAGCCAAGGACCCGAGACATGGTTGAGAGACACCTTGTAGTACAAAACTGTGTTACTTATTAAACTGAGCCAACAACGTGCAATTACAAAGCACTTTGTACTTGTGACAGAGGATTTTCTTTGGGAATGTCTGTCTGTACGAATATGATGTCCAGCATCATGTAAATAACACATATGAGACATTCGTTTGAAATTACACTGTGTCAAAAACACAACAACAAGTAATGGAGGAGTGTTAATGCTAATTACTTATTAAACTGAGCCAACAATGTGCAATTACAAAGTACTTTGTTATTGTGTATAAGCCTACAATGTTTAAATATTTGTGTATCATTGCCATGGTGACACCTTGTAAACGTTGTGTACTGTGGTGAGCCGGTCAAACTTGAGGTACATGGAGTTGAGCATGTTGACAATCTGAATGGGCTCACACTCGGAGCAGATGTTGGTGAAGGTCACCACATCACTGAAGAGGATGGTGCACTCTTTAAATTCACCTGGAGGAGAAGAAAACGCAGGCTTTTAAGTGGGAATGTCTGTCTGTATAAATATGATGTCCTGCATCATGTAAACACATATGAGACATTCATTTGAAATTACACTTTGTCAAAAACAAGTAATAGAGGAACACTGATGCTAAAAAGCATTACAATAAATGTCCACATGCCCATCCTCCTATCATTTATTTGTTTCATTTACACTATTCCCTCCTGTTTCTTCTTCTCTCCCTCCATCCTCCCTATCTGTCACTCTCTCTATACTTCCTTCCCTCCCTGTCTCTATCTTCTCTCTCTCCCCTTCTCTCACTCTTTCCCCCTCTTTCTCATCCTACTTATCTCTCCCTCCCTTCCTCTCTCCTTCTGTCCTCCACCCATCCCCTCCTTGAGCTGGTCATTCACCTGGCTCCACTCTTTTGCCTTCCAAGTCCTGGTCATTCACCTGCCTCCACTCTCTTGCCCCTCTTTGAGCTGGTCATTCACCTGCCTCCACTCTCTTGCCCTCCTTGAGCTGGTCATTCACCTGCCTCCACTCTCTTGCCCCTCCTAGTCCTGGTCATTCACCTGCCTCCACTCTCTTGCCCCTCCTAGTCCTGGTCATTCACCTGCCTCCACTCTCTTGCCCCTCTTTGAGCTGGTCATTCACCTGCCTCCACTCTCTTGCCCTCCTTGAGCTGGTCATTCACCTGGCTCCACTCTTTTGCCTTCCAAGTCCTGGTCATTCACCTGCCTCCACTCTCTTGCCCCTATTTGAGCTGGTCATTCACCTGCCTCCACTCTCTTGCCCTCCTTGAGCTGGTCATTCACCTGCCTCCACTCTCTTGCCCCTCCTAGTCCTGGTCATTCACCTGCCTCCACTCTCTTGCCCCTCCCTAGTCCTGGTCCCCTGCCTCCACTCTCTTGCCCCTCTTTTGAGCTGGTCATTCACCTGCCTCCACTCTCTTGCCCTCCTTTGAGCTGGTCCACCTGGCTCCACTTTTTTGAAGTCCTGGTCATTCACCTGCCTCCACTCTCTTGCCCCTCTTTGAGCTGGTCATTCACCTGCCTCCACTCTCTTGCCCTCCTTGAGCTGGTCATTCACCTGCCTCCACTCTCTTGCCCCTCCTAGTCCTGGTCATTCACCTGCCTCCACTCTCTTGCCCCTCCTAGTCCTGGTCATTCACCTGCCTCCACTCTCTTGCCCCTCTTTGAGCTGGTCATTCACCTGCCTCCACTCTCTTGCCCTCCTTGAGCTGGTCATTCACCTGCCTCCACTCTCTTGCCCCTCCTAGTCCTGGTCATTCACCTGCCTCCACTCTCTTGCCCCTCTTTGAGCTGGTTATTCACCTGCCTCCACTCTCTTGCCCCTCCTTGAGCTGGTCATTCACCTGCCTCCACTCTCTTGCCCCTCCTTGAGCTAATCATTCACCTGCCTCCACTCTCTTGCCCCTCTTTGAGCTGGTCATTCACCTGCCTCCACTCTCTTGCCCTCCTTGAGCTGGTTGGCCACGTGTTTGGGCAGCATGGCGTAGAGCAGCGCCTCCGTCTTGCGGCGCTCCTCCTCCAGGTGCTGCGAGAGGAGGCGCAGCTGCTCCTTCTTGCGCTCCAGCTGACTGGACAGCTCCATCTCGGCCAGGCGCTGCTGGTTGAGCAGGATCAGGTCGCGCGTGGCGTCGTGCGGCGCGATGTCCGACAGGTGCATGCTCCGCTCCTCCAGCTCTTGCAGGCTGCGGAGCAGCGGCGAGGCCAAGTACAGCATGCACTGCAGCGAGGGCATCCACAGCATCTGACCTGTAGGTGTGTGTGTGTGTGTTGTGTGTGTGTGTGTGTGTGTTGTTGTGTTTGTGTGTTTGTGTGTGTGTGTGTGTGTGTGTGTGTGTGTTGTGTGTTGTGTGTGTGTGTGTGTGTGTGTGTGTGTGTGTTTGTGTTTGTGTGTGTGTGTGTGTGTGTGTGTTTGTGTGTTGTGTTGTGTGTGTGTGTGTGTGTGTGTGTGTGTGTGTGTGTGTGTGTGTGTGTGTGTGTGTGTGTGTGTGTGTGTGTGTGTGTGTGTGTGTTGTGGGCGTTATGCAAGAGTATATGTAGAGAAGGGAAGGAAACCCATAAGATATTATTTCACCTGACTGGTCTGACTGGTATGGACAAAACACAAAGTGGCTGTTGTGCATGCATGTGTGTGGATGTGTGTGTGTTGTGTGTGTGAGTGTGTGTGTGTCTATGTGTGCATATATGTGTCTATGTGTCCATGTGTAGTGAGTGTGTGTGTGTGTGTGTGTGTGTGTGTGTGTGTGTGTGTGTGTGTGTGTCCACACACCTCTAAGCTCCAGCATGGGCCTGTCCGTCCAGCACTCTGGCATCATGTCCCTGCGCGTCTGCAGTACAAAGTGGCTGTTGATGAACGTGCAGATGCTGGGGATGGTGAAGGGAACCCCTGGGTGGACGATGCAGAAGTAGTGGTCCAGTCGGATGCCCATGGTCTGCAGGCCCGGGACAATCCTCTGGATGGTCACACCGGCCTGCCTCACCTCCAGCTGCACACACACACTCCTTTCTGTTACATCTGGTCTGGCCCAGTGTGTGTGTGTGACCGATTGTCAGTCGGTGATGCTTCTGGTGCTCAGTGCTGAGTGCTGAGTACTGAGTGCTGAGTACTGGTACTCAGTGCACTGATGTACCTCCTCCCTAAGGGATGTCTGTCTTTCTGTGTGTGTGTGTGTGTGTGTGTCTATGAACTTCAACCCTGGGCTGACCGTCGGTGATGCTTCTGGTGCTGAGTATTGAGTGCTGAGTGCAGAGTATTGAGTGCTGAGTATTGAGTGCTGAGTGCTGAGTACTGGTACTGAGTGCACTGATGTATCTCCTCCCAATGGGATGTACTATTAAAAACTATTACAATTTAAAGTTATCATACAACTTCTCTTAGTGTTTAAGTTACAGTTGGATTGCACTGTGGATTCAGAGATCCCATAAGTGTTTTATTTTGGTTAGTTTAAGCTATGCCGTAATATGAAAGCATATTTGCTGGCAAGGTGAAGATGCTGAGTACTCTGCAGTAACATTACTGTCACTGGCTTTACGGCAGATACCCTTACCTCCTCATTAAACACTATGTGGAAAGGGAAGGCACTGCAGAACGTCTTCAGGTCAATAAAGAGCTGGTCAGGATACACTGGCTCAAAACCTCTCAGGAGTTTCCCTGCAGACAACAAACAAGGTCATATGAAAGTCACCTTAAACAACCAGTAGAGGAAAATGCTTATTTTACTACACATGCATCTGCACCCTTGATGCATATCTGAAACTGATTGCAACATCAGGGTTGAATTACATGGAAAGGGAGTTCAGTATCTGCTTATAACATGTTTACTACTTCACCCTCACATGATTGTCTATGACTGTAGTGTTGATTGTCATGTACCTTTTCCAAGATGTACTAAACCTCTGACCATCTCCCAGTGGTTCCTCCTGAAGGGGCAAAGAGTCTGATGCTTCTTCTGCAAAAATGTCATTCTTTACAAACGGAAATCACAGGGATCTGTATTAGCGATTACAATAAACCTCACGCTTATTCAGGAACTCTTTATACAAAATTTACCTCTTTCCCCAAGTACGTGGCACCGCGGTGGTGGTGGGTTTCGGCTGGGGGTTGGGTAGTGGGCATCGGGGCATCATCTACACCACGTCTCTCGGGCAGTGCCAGTCTCTGCGTGACGAGGAAGACTACATGCTCCTTCTTAGCTGTCCTCTCCAGCTCCTCCGTGTGGTCCACTATCTCCATTGTTATTGTGCTGTTAAAAAAATCTCTCGCCACTGCCCCAATTATACCTGTAACGTGAGTGAATAAATCATCAAATATTTACTACGCTACACTCAGAAACGCTGTGAATATACCTTCCTGACCTGTAGTCAGATAAAACTGTATAGTGTACAACATCCACATCAAGTAAAGTGATGTGCACTTCCCGTTACACTATGATACCTTTGTAATATACTATCACATTTACTATACACTTTGTGTACAGTATATCCTCTCCTAACACTTCTAACAACCAACACACCTAACATGCACTCCCTTTTCTTTCCTCCTCTACCTCTTCTTCTTCTACCACTTTCTCCTTCGAGCACACTTTTCCTAGTACTTAGAACTTTTGCACTCTCATCCTCGTGTATTAGTACTGATAGAACTAGTATTAATTGCTACCTAGGTCTCCTCTGCATTATGGTTTGTGTTAATTCCTAACTATAGTCTCCTCTGTACTGTAAACGTTAGTCTAATGTTGTAGCTATAACTCTGTATATATAAGCTTAAATGTTAAAATGCTATATTACCGTAATAGCTTAAATGTTATTCCATTGCTGTAAATTGCTTTGGAGAAATGTGTCCGCCAAATTAATAAATGTAATGTAACGCAAAGCTTGAATGTAGCTTGAATGTTATTCCTCATTTTTGTAAGTGCTCTGGGTAAAAGCAAAATTTTTACTAAATGAATAAATGTGATGCAAATGTACTGTATTTTCCAGCAGTTACCAGGGACAATGTGGCAGAGACCCCTACGGT
Organism: Alosa alosa; assembly: GCF_017589495.1. NCBI lineage: Eukaryota > Metazoa > Chordata > Actinopteri > Clupeiformes > Clupeidae > Alosa > Alosa alosa. Next base: position 22,670,889 of record NC_063203.1, on the reverse strand, counting down.
CAGAGTAGTAATGCAGAAGCATAGAGCCATCTTTGTTCTTTTCCACTCGAAATGAGGGTGCATTCATCTCCTAAAAACAAAGAGTATGTCAGGTCACATTATTCATGTGATTTATGATCAGTAAAATTGTACATTCATATCAGTACAACCCAATGCCTTGTCCAGTACATCAGTTGCCAACAACTTTGAAGATACCTTGTAGGAGAGAGACAGGTAGCCATGGAGAGCATCCAAATTCTCAATGAAGTCAAAAAGGTTTCCTCCCAGGGTCCGCAACATGTGGTCATATCCGGACCTCTTACAGAACTCAAAGAAGTACTCCCCAAATTGTCTCAGCACGATGTCTGCTTTCACATCTTAAAATACATACAGTATGTGATCAGTTGTTTGGTAAAATGCAGGAACAAGCAGCCAATTTAACACAGCACAGTATATGAGTTGTTCAGTAAAAAAACACACACACACACACACACACACACACACACACACACACACACAGGAGCGACATATGATGTCTCTCAATACATACAGTATAGCCTTCATTCATAACGATTATTTGGTACATCATGGAATGACTAGGAATCTACTACACCAATGCAGCAGATGAGTTACCAAGTAGTTTGCAGGCCTCAGAGACTAATTTCATCGTTATGTCATCCTTGTACACCTCATAAGTCATGAAGGTGTCCTGAACACCTGCCTCATTCCTGCAAAATATTAATAAATTAAAGTAAAACATAAATAAAAATCAACAAGGTCATTTTTGTAATCATTTCATGTCTTTTGAACAGTGTAGGCTACTGGTAAACCTATAATGTGAGCTGTACTGCCGCCTCTTGGAACTAATTGGAAATACTCTTTAGGCTACTGTACATGAGAGATGCTGCTTTCCTAACTATATGACGTTCTATAGCATAGCCTACCTGAGTTTGTCCCAAGTGTCTTCTCCAAACTTTTCTATCACAAGTGACTTCAGACACGTGTTGATAAATCCATACTGACAACACAAGAATATAAAGGGTAAGCATAAGACTGCCATTGACTTGCAGACGCGAGGTGTTACTGGGCAATTGCTGAAAAATAACCAATTATAGATATCACATGTTGATAAATTCTTCATGAATTCACAGACGCCATACATAGACTACATATTTTTCATTATTTGACAGTTGAATTATATATGAAAAGTGTAAGCTAATCTACTCACCATTGCTTTTCCTTTATTTTATAAAGCCCTCTTCATAAACTTCACATCTTTTCAATCTTATTTTCTTGAAGCTTCGTCAATATAGGTTACCTTTCCACAGAAATAGGCCTATATCCTGAAAGATCTGCGGTAGGCTATGTTGTCGTTGTTGAGGGAAAAAAATAACATGTCGTCTTTGAGTAATAGGCAGGTTCTGTAGTCAATGGGGTAAAAGTGACAATTCTTGAAATCTCGGGTTGTCGAACTGCCTCATGGATGCGGATGAAGTTTATCATCAGAGCGCTGTTGGTTATCTCCCAGACACACACGAGAAGTGGCTGAACCCAGTTATTTGTCGAGGCATGAGTCGCCGCATTGTGTAGCCTACTGTCTGCAATTCCATTAGGGTAGCCTACAATCAGCATGCTGTTTCACATCATACTTGATTTACATCTCTAAGTAGCCTATGGAATAATTGTCAGCTAATCCAGCATCCCTCTCATGTTTGGCTTTATGAATAAAGAGTTAACCTTCGGGATATAATTTCAGTTGTTTGTATTATTATTATTATTATTATTATTATATTTATTTATTTATTTATTTGCTACTTTGTGCTGTTAAAAGAGTAGAATGTTTAGAAATGTTCAGGCTTTACGCTATATGCGTTTTAGTGTTACAAAATAAAAGGCCTCTGTTATTTTTGTTTTAATTATTATTAGTGTAATGTAATGTAAATGTATGTAAATAAACGCGTATACATGTATACATAGGTACAGGATGGGGGCAATTTTACTGTAGGCTAAACATTCATCACCTATTTTAATTCATAGACGATGTTTGAGGCACCACCTTGATTATTTTTATTACTCAGTATGTAGGCTAGCCTACCTCTTTGGAGAAAAGTGTTTGCCAAAAACTATAACCATAACGTTAAAACTTAAACTCGGGATGTTGGTAGTAGATTAGGCTACAACATAATTAACGCTTATAATGCATCATAGTTGCATGTTTTTTACAACTATAACTTTAGTAATAATCTCCTGTAGCCTAAAGGCCTATTTAGAAATGCATGGGTATATTTTCACAACAGAAAATGTTCATTCTCGCGTGAATTGCACTTCATAAGCCTCATTCAGCGAGAGCTGGTGGTCCGCCATCATTGAATGTGGAGGTAGAGTTGAGTGAAAACGGCGGCGGATTGTCAACAACTAATCGAGGAGAGGGGACACTCACTTTCGGGGAAGGTCAAGTGGAAGCTGACAGTCGGCTCCACCAACTTACTCCTTTGTCCCTTCCCAGAGAAGATTTTCATGTAAATAGTTACAGTTAAAGAAAGAAACCCAAGTATGTCCAACCTTAGCAAAGGCGGCCCCAAGAAGGACACCAAGATGAGAATACGAGCTTTTCCTGTAAGTACTGGCCGTAGACAGGACAACTTTCTCGGCTAGCCCTTTACTCAAGCAGTGAGGATGTGTGCGCAGATCTGTAGGCCTAACGTATAATGATGAATTTGGAGCTAGCTACTTTTACAGCTATCAATCACGATATATATATATATTATGTATCACGATACATGATTACATTGTCAGATTTGTCATTCAGTTTACCACTAGTTTACTGAAGTAGCTTGAACAAATCGTACCAAGCAACTCGTTATTTAGCTAACGTTAGCTAGCTAGTTAGCTAAACAGTTCGGTCGTACCTTTGTTAGCTAGCTAACTAGTTAGCAAAGGCCCCTGTTGATACTCATTAGCTGCCTTGCTAGCTTGCTAACGGTAGCTGGGTCAGTTTCAAAACGGATGGCACGTAACGTTAGCTAACGTTAGCCGTCGTATAAACTTGTTTGATATTTTTTCATGGTGTATTTTGGTATTCCACAGTTTGTGTTAAGAGTTATTATAATAATTTGTAGTGGCACAGTATCTTATCTCTTCCCTGTTTACGTGGCAATAAATCCTGGATTATGTTTTTTTGGCAGCAAGTTAAAACTGCTTGCTAGCTATGTTGATCATGAGCATTACAACAGCATGTATTACAGCATTACAACACTACCATTAAACGTCAATTTCAGGTTCATACACTGAGAAACACAGCTCTCTAGATTGATAGAAATAATGGAGTGGTGTAAGGTGGCAATACCAGTTGAGTTCACTCCAATTGGCTGCGGCTGAACATTTTAACGTTATACCACTGAGACGTTTGTCATTCACAGAAGGAAGAGGGCCTGTCGTCCAACTGTTTATTAACTTGGCTATCTGAGATGGTCATATTTGTCGTGCATATTGTAAACATCCAACTAACGTTACAGTTATGTAGATATTGTTAAACTACTGTTGAAATTCTTGTTATCTATCTGGATAGTAAGACCAGTTATTAAGGGTCCATATGACGCTGTGTGCTAGGCTAGGCAGTGGAAACCTTCAGTTTGGGTTTGTTTATAAAGCCGATCAAGCAATCTCACCTAATAAGATTTCACTAGTTGTATTTCCTACAACTGAAACAAACAAACATCAGTATACTGTAGGTTATATTCAGGTCTGTATAAAATGGACATTTCCATTAATTGTGATGCCTGTGAAAGACTTGATCTAGCCATCTGTATGATTGCTATGGTCATATTTGTTTTGCACTCTCAGTTACACAGTGTGTTTGAGGTGATAAATGTAGGCCTACCTCCCTAGTGTGATCAAGTCCTATTTAGGCCTATATTGTAAACTCCCTAACACCTTATCAGTCTTTGTCTAGAAAGCATTTCATTTTTAACCTCTCAGCATCTCTAAATGACCAACCTTTTGCATGTAATGCTTGCCCTTTGCCTTTTCAAACCAAAATTGTGATTAGTCTTAGTTATCGTGAAGTCTGGTAGATGTGCTAGCATGGGGACCACTAGGCTAATGTCCTCTGGTGGCTCAGATCATCTCTGCAATGTCCAGACTGTCTTCACGCTGGCCTGATGGAATGCAGTCAGTTCTGTTGCATCCCTCAGTGCTCAGGGTCCTTGCGATTGAGTTGACCGTAGTAGTTGCAGCAGCCAGTGTACCCCATAAAATAACCCACTCTAAGCCAAAGCAGGATCTGGATCCAGTCTAGAGGCTTTCTGCATTTGTGGCGAGGATGTTGTTTTGAAGAGGTGTTTGTGTGTGTGTGTGTGTGTGTGTAGGGGGGGGGTGCATGCATGCTGCATGCATGCTGCAGAGGTGGCACCACTCATTTGGAAGGGGTAGCATTATAGACCGCCACTAGGGCCTCTATACCTTAATGATCTCATGACCCAGAAATCTAACTACCCAAGCTGCAGAAGCTCTCAAGCCCTAATTGTGTCTCTGACACTTTCTCCTGTGTTGCTGAGCTTGTTTTCTCATGATTCAGAGATAGCAAACTGGCCTTTCTAGCCTCCTGTTTGGGTAGAGAGGTTTGTTGTGGTTTTTACTGCCTCATTTCAGGCTTACGTGACCACAAATGTGGCAGATCACTTCACTGAAGAAGTTGCAGGGCTATTGATCAAAAAGTACATGCCAAACAAAATATCCACCACAGCAAGGAGAATAGGAAGTCTGTTACTGAAGAGTATTTTTCTATTAAGTTACATTTGAATTAAGTATATTATGCAAATTGACAAAAGTGTAGCATTATTCAATGGAGTAACCTATGCATTTTTGTTCCATCACAGTGTGTTCAGCTTCTTGTCGATACTGACAAAACTTGTAGTGGATACAGAATGTCTAGATGCATTGCTGGATTCCTTGAAGGGGCAGTTTACTGATGTGGCATAAATCAAGCTGTAAAACTTCACTAGCAATGTTGCAATATAACGTGTGCCAGGTGGCTATAATACATTTCCCATAATTTTGGCAATGTTTCTCCAGGCAGAATTGTAAGTCATCTTGTATATTCTACTTTGTCCTGTACTTTTCTGAATATAACGTGGTAGCTTTCACTATGAAGGGGGCCATGTTGTTTGTTAGGAGGACTAATGCCAGAATGGGTTGGTTGTATATTCCATACTCTGGTAAATTTAGGTCAACATCCAGGCTTTGTTTAAATCTGCTGAGTTTCAGTCTGAGAGTCCACAGTGGTCTCAGAAAGTCTCTTCTAATTGGCTAGATTCATACCACCATTGGTAAATGGAGACTTGTTCTTAGACTCATTAGCACAAGGAAACAGAGATGTGTGTCTGAACTTTTGTCTACGGGACTGTGGTGTTCATGCTTCATAAAGGCCAAAACATTCTCCGCAGTCTGTGAGGTAGTTTCCTGTCACCAGGAGTATTTGCCGCAGGCAATGTCCCCTAACGTCACCTGATGATGAGCGTCTGTACAGCCTGTTTACAGGCCCATCATCTCATAGTGAGACTCTTGTGTATACGTTGGGGCTCCGTTGTGCAGCGGTCTCTCTCTCTTTTTCTCTCTCTCCTCTCTCTCTCTTTCTCTCTCTCCTCTCCTCTCTCTCTCTCTCTCTCTCTCTCTCTCTCTCTCTCCGTCTCTCTCTCTCTCCCTGTGTCTCTCTCTCTCTCTATGCCCTAACTCAGCGTTGAGGGCACGGAGGACACCTTCCTCCCAAAGACCAGCTGCCTCTGGCATCCGCTCAGCCCACACTCTGGCAGGCAGCTGCCCAATCTGGGCCAGATCTGGGCCACAGCTGTTCCCCAGCTGACCAATCTGGGCCAGATCTGGGCCACAGCTGTCCCTCAGCTGGCTGCTGCGTGGGCTGCTGCGTATAGGCCTGCGGCACCGGTGAGCCTCAGCGTGCTAACATCACATCCTGTGTGCCCGCAGCACTTGCATCCTCAGCTTGCTGTGGCGCTAAAGGACACACAAACCCAATAGCTAAGTGAAGGAGAGTGTGGTTGTGATTGCAAGGAGGATGCGCCCACTCCACTGTAAGTTTAATTAGCCTATTCCTTTTTAATTTTGCGCTAACTTTGCGTGTTAGACAGAATAGTAGTTCCTACCCTGCTCAGACCCCCCGCAGTCTCTCTTCTGCTTCCCCAGTTATGGCTCTCTGATAGACCCACTTATTACTTATGCATTTAGGTTTCCTCTCGTTCAGCCCTTCTCACTCTCTCACACACACACACACACACACACACACACACACACACACACACACACACACACACACACACACTCTTACACTTCTATCTATTTTTCTTTGTCTCTCTACTACTCTCTGTCTCCATCTCTGTCACACTCACTTTGCCCTCACTGTCTATTTCTTTCTCTCTCTCTCTAACTTGTGCTTATTCCTGTGTTTGCCCTAGGTGGTAGCTCAGCCACCCAGGCCCTTTCTGTCTATGCAGACTTTTTAACACACAGGAGACAGCCAAGCCCTGCCTAGCCTAATATTTGATCCCAAGTGTGGAGTGGATTACTGTTGTCTGCATGCTGCTCGCACCACGCTTCGATCACTGCTCAGTGTGGCCCCCCATGCATCTCACACATCGTCATTGGAATGGGTTTACACTGTGTGTGTGTGTGTGTGTATGAGAGATGGATGCTTTGCATTTTATTACATCTGATCACTGCAGCGTTGCATCATGCTAATGCCCTTGCTGTTAGTTTCCCGTGCACCTGAGGGAGAGCGTCGGCCAGGCCCACTCCAGCAGAACGAACCGTTTTCAGTTTGTGCACTAGCCCTCACCGGGCCGCTCAGTGGAGGGCGAAAAACAGCGCCGCGCCGCCGTGCCGGACTGTCTCTCTCTGTCTGCGTAACTAACGCTCACCACAACCTGAATTAACTTCCTACCTCTGCTGACTAGCGAGTGCAAAACACAATGTACACACACTGTACACACACACATACAGTAATTTTCAGGGCTTCTGGAGCCAAATTCAAGCGAATGACTGTGAGTGCCACTGTCACTGTACCAAGCATTTTAAAATCACAGAAACCTATTCAGATTAAGTTTATATATCCTATTTAGCAGAGGCTTTTGTCCAATGATTACCTGTTCAGATTCACTTCTTGATTTCATTGGTCACATTACTGCCCCAAATGAGAACTCAAGCTGTGATGGGGGGGGTTTCCCTGAGACTTTTGGGGACATTTGTCTAAATGCACCTCTGTTGTCCCTCTCGTCCCCACAGATGACTATGGATGAGAAGTACGTAAACAACATCTGGGACCTTCTGAAGAATGCCATTCAGGAGATCCAGAGGAAGAACAACAGCGGCCTGAGCTTCGAGGAGCTCTACCGAAACGCCTACACCATGGTGCTCCACAAGCACGGGGAGAAGCTGTACACAGGCCTGCGAGAGGTCGTCACTGAGCACCTCATTAACAAAGTAAGGCTTCACCTCTTGTCTGCATCCCACACCACATATAAGGGTTCAGTGCTCACAAGGACCCAGGATTGAGTCTGTCCTGACGTCCTTTCTATATTCCACTCTACCTCCCCTCTCTCTCTCTCTCTCTCTCTCTCTCTCTCTCTCTCTCTCTCTCTCTCTCTCTCTCTCTCTCTATCTCCATCTTTCTCTCTATCTTTCTCTCTCTCTCTCTCTCTCTCTCCATCTTTCTTTCTCTTCTTTCTCTCTCTCTCTCTCTTCTCTCCATTTTTAACCTCCATCTTTCTTTCTCTTCTTTCTTTCTCTATCTTTCTCTCTTTCTCTCTCTCTCTCTCTCTCTCCATCTTTCTCTCTTTCTTTCTCTGTTTCTCTCTCTCTCTCTCTCTCTCCTCTCTCTCCTTTCTCCATTCTTTCTTTCTCTCTCTCTCTCTTTCTCTATCTTTCTCTCTCTTTCTCTCTCTCTCTCTTTCTCTATCTTTCTCTCTATTTCTCTCTCTCTATCTCCATCTTTCTCTCTCTCTATCTTTCTCTCTCTCTCTCTCTCTCTCTCCCTCTCTCTCTCATTCACTTGTTTCCCATCTGCTCTTCACTGTCATATCAATAAAGGCTAGTAAGGCTAGTAAAAGTAAGATGTCACCTCTCTCTCACATGGCCCAATGAGCCTCATTTCATCGAAGCCCTTGTGTTGTGTTGTGGTGTTAGTTAGTGTAATTGATGAGAGCAACCACTTAGCTGGGTTCTGCCAAATGTGAGCTAACTGTGGTCACTGTGGTTTCACTGGATTCAGATGTGGCTAGAGGCACAGGCAATGAGCACCAGATGAGGGATTCAATCACCTGGCTGCAACAGTTAACTGTCAACTATTAAATTCATCCTCTATGACCATAAACGTAAATGCTTTTGGCTAATCTTGGGCTTTGGGAAACACTGAAATGTTTTTCACCATTTTCTGACATTTTATCGATTAAACAACTCATTGATTAATGAAGAAACAGATTAATCGACCGTGAAAACCATTTGTTGCAGCCCTTACCTGGTAACCTACCTCACGTTTTTAATAATGAGATCTCAGAAACCCAAAGCCTGATAGATGCTCAAGGTTTCGAAACAGCCTGTGCAGCTTTCTGGACAGCACTATCCTGCAAAACCTAAAAACTGGCTCTGACAAAGGGTGTGTAGTCCTCTCCAGAGTAAAGACCTAGCCTCAGTGAAAAATGAGTTGAAGCGAGCGAGTCTGGCATTACCTAGGCTAAGACGCCCATCCCTGACCTTCAGTTAAAGTGCCTTCTCTTAACAATGTGCATGCTGATGATGGCAACAAGACGTAGTTATCAGGCAGTTATCCTGTAATGGGTACAGGATATACAAGCAGGTTGCATGTTCAGACTATTAAGGATGATTAGAACTGCAGTGCAGACGTGCAGCTGCTTGTCTTGGGCGGCCAGGCATGTCATTTATCTAGCAGATATAAAATGAATAATACAAAAAAGCAAGTCGTTTCTGCAACCGCATAAATTATTTCCAGTCATTACTAATTAAGAGTAGGAAAGTGTGCCGTAGTGTTATGTAAGGTGGATTTCTCGGGCTCTTTCACCTTCCTCGGATCCATTTTTCCCCCTTTTTCTTTCCTACCTATCTCACTCTCTCTCTCCCTCCCTCCCTCCCCTGCTTCCTTATCTCCCCTGTTTTCTGTGCCGTAATCTTGCCGTCCAGTCCTGCTACGCTGTAGGGGACCCCTCTGGGCTAACTGGAGTAATGACGTTATGTTAAATATTTGGCTGGGCTCGCACTGTAAATTTGTTATTCAAATGAGTCCATGCTTTAACTTGCTGGATGCTAGTTTTTTATGGTGTGGCTTATTTGCTCATGGTTAGTGGTTCAGGAGCCTACATACCTGGAGACTCTGCCACTGTAAATTCGCTGTTATGTCTACCAAATGCCAAACGTCTCTCTCCATATGACCGTGCTTGCGTGGAGTGTGCGTTTTGTGTTTGTCAGGTTTTGTTTTGTTGCTGTGTGCATGTGGGGCCTTATTAATAAAGGCTACAATGCCTGGACTTGGCTGAAATGTGTGTATCCCGGATGTGTGGCCCTGGCCGTCTGGGAGAGGTCCAGTGGGTTAGCAATAGCGTCAGGATCCACGCCAGGCCCAGATCTGTTCCTAGAGTCAGTATCCAATGCGGGTCCATGTGTCAAGTGCCAGCTTCACCCAGTGACTGCAGAAAACAGTCCGGAGGCCGTCATGCACTTGCATTCCAAAGAAGTGCACCCAGTGCTGATCGAGGGAAGAGTCGGCAGAGATGATGATGAGAGATGTCTGCAAAGAGTTTCAGAGCCAGAGGAAGAGCTTTTTAATTTTTGTTTTCCCGACATTGGTTTAACTGAGCCATTATGGAGTACAAGGGGGGGAGATGGTAAGCAGTTCCCATGCTGACCCAGAGAGGGCGCTGCGGCAGACTCCCTGCCCCAGCAACAGCAGGTTGCCTTGGAGCCACAGGGGCTTATCTGTGATTGTGGGGCATTTATGCAGAGACTCGAGGTCAAGGCTGGCATTCATTTCCCAAGTGCCCGGTAGCTGCTGTAATCCTGCTGGCTATGCAGAGGCGCACGCACACTGATAGCACAAACACATACTGTTTCTCCATCTCTCACTCACACATACCCCCCCTCTCTATCCCTCACACAGGCACACACACACACAGCCCACAGATTTACTTGCACAACCTGTTCAGAACCTGATGGCTTTACAGCTGAAAGGCCATAGGCTCTTTCCTCTAGAGTAGGAGCTCAGCAGTGCTGACTGTGTCTGGTCTGGTAGCAGCAGCACACTTTCTGCCCCTCTGCTTCAAAACATCGTTAAGGGGTGCAGTCCTGAGCTAGGGGTCGCAGGTCATAGGTCACAGGGGTCACCAGGCCATCCCCTAACACCACCAAAACAAGAATAACGAGCCCTATTTCTGGAACAAAGGAGCCAGCTCCTCCTAGCGTGCAGCGGATGATCCTGCCAGTTGTCTCTCCATGTCATCGAGCTTAAACATTTAGTCCGTCTCACAGGCCTGTCATTGGAAATAATGAGTCTGCGAATTGTGCAGTGAACCCTTGTCTCCGTATTAATGGTGTAGACCAGTGCTGGGGCCAGTGTCTGGTAATGAGTGGGTAAGGGCTAATGGTGGGCCTCTAAATGACCCCGACAGTGAGCGTTGTGAGCTGACAAACGCCATGTGGGTGGAGAGCAGCTGTGTGTGTGTGTGTGTGTTGGAGAATCATCTGAAGCTTTTATGGACTGGACTGACAGCTGTGCAGCCTCATGCTCTGCACATACTCTCTCCAGTGAAAACAGGTTTAAGGGAAATGTGGTTCAAAGTGTGTGTGTGTGTGTGTGTCAATGGCAATGTGTTATGAAAAGTGAAATGAAAAGTCAGAGCATGTTTGGTGTAATGCCTTTCAAGTGAGTGACCCTGTAGGCTTATTCTTCTCTGAAGGCCCACTTGGGTATTAATTGTATGCCTTCAATCACAGTGTTTTCAGTGTATAGTGCATCCCATTTCATGCACAGGTATAAAAACACCTCAAAATTAAATGAAATTCTGATTATTGCTTAGTCCTGTTCTTTTCCCTGAGGACACGTAACGTAACTGCAGCGCTTTCACCTCTCTTGTCTCGTCTCTCCTGCAGGTACGAGAAGACGTGCTAAACTCCCTCAACAACAACTTCCTGCAGACTCTCAACCAGGCTTGGAACGACCACCAGACGGCCATGGTCATGATCAGAGACATCCTCATGTACATGGTGTGTGGCGCTTACTGATGGCCATTAAATTGTTTGTTTTCTTTCCCAAATAGGACTGTAATATTGCTGTGTTCCATTTGCCATGGAAGTGGTAACTGGTAACTGGGAATTGCGTCACATCCAAGTAAAAACTGACATGGATGCATTCCAGTGGTAACACAAGTCAAAGAACAAGATGCTACCGTCTGTTAGTTTGCTCCTAACTGGGAATTACGACTGGGAATACAACTTGATATGAAATATGAAAAGTACAAATGGAACATGAAAACAAACAGTCTAGTCCTTCAGACTAGTTTTGGTATTAGGGTTTGAGGGTTAGGCTTTTTTATCTACGTAGTTTGCTCACTCTAAATGTTTCTTGTATAATATCTCTTGTTTTTTCATATTAATATAATATAAACGCAGTAGTTCATTGATGGCTGATGCCCGCCGTTATTGTGCCTGTTCTCCCAGGACCGGGTATACGTGCAGCAGAACAACGTGGAGAACGTGTACAACCTGGGCCTCATCATCTTCCGAGACCAAGTGGTGCGCTACGGCTGCATCCGAGACCACCTCCGGCAGACCCTGCTGGACATGATCGCCCGAGAGAGGAAGGGAGAAGTGGTGGACCGGTACGAACACACACACACACACACACACACACACACACAGAGACTGGACCTAATGGGAAATGTGGCCTCAATTGCACTGCCTTTAGTAGTTAATCATATCTACCCTGGAAGATCAACGTGGCCATTTATGCCCGGACACTGATAAGAGACAGAGTAATTTGCAGAGGGCAAATAGTGAAGTGACCAAGATGGGCCAACTGCTGCTTCCTTGAATTATTTATTACCAGACTGTCTTGAGATAAGGAAAATGATACTACTGCACAGAAAAAATAAAAACCTGAAAGGACTTTGAGAACATGTTAAACTATATTTTAAGGCCCAGTAGGCTGGCTTATTGATTAACTTTTTTTTTTTTTACAGCTTTTTATGTAAACAAGATCTATGATGTGTCTGCACACGATGAACTACTCATAAATACCACCTCCACAAATAACAGTCCTCACGGACTCTGATTAGCATTGCAGTAGAAGTGGGAATGCCAGAGTGAGTTAGCATGATGCTAGCAGGGAGGCTGCTAGGGATGGCTGGTTTTTTTCCACTTCTGTTGATTTATTCACGTTGTGAAGGCTTCTCAGGCCAAGAGTTTCTTCCATTTCTTCATCTGATTCACTGTTTGTCTCTCTCCTTCTCTCCTTTTTTCCTTTTCAGGGGGGCCATCCGTAACGCCTGCCAGATGCTGATGATTTTAGGCCTCGAAGGGAGGTCCGTTTACGAAGAAGATTTCGAGGCTCCGTTTTTAGAAATGTCAGCTGAATTTTTCCAGGTTGGTGAGCTGTCTACTCTTATCAATTCAGATTGATTTGCATACAGTTAAACCGCACACAGATTTGATTTAGAGATAATTTCCATCACAGGTTGAGTTTAACTGCAGGACTCTTCTACAGTGCTGATCTCATTCTTGTTCTTGTTCTTATAAACAGACCATGTGGTCGGTTGGTTTGTTCAGAATATATTTGTTTGCCAATGCTACCTATGCATGTGTAGTGTAATCATAGCAGGCAGTTGTACCTGAATGGGGGCTGGTGCGTTCTGGCCTAACTTTTCATGGCAACAACAAGGTTTGGTTTGCACAGACCTGCAGAGTTATTTTGCCCCCAGTTCCATGCGGTGTGAAGACGCAAGAAGTTCTAGGAACTATGCCTGTCTACATACAGACCTGAGGAAATATTTTGGATTGTTGTTTAGGTAGAGGCCATGTAAGTGTTTTTTTTTTTTTTTTTTTTTTTTTTTTTTTTTTAAATTAGTGCTTCCTTCTCTCTCTCCCCCTCTCCCTCCCTGTCTCTCTCCTCAGATGGAGAGCCAGAAGTTCCTAGCTGAGAACTGTGCCAGCGTCTACATCAAGAAGGTGGAGGCGCGCATCAACGAGGAGATTGAGCGGGTGATGCACTGCCTAGACAAGTCCACGGAGGAGCCCATCGTGAAGGTGGTGGAGCGCGAGCTCATCTCCAAGCACATGAAGACCATAGTGGAGATGGAGAACTCGGGCCTGGTCCACATGCTCAAGAACGGAAAAACGGAAGGTGAGATCTGATTTTACATGTTTACGATGGCACAGCTCTCTATGCTTTAAACTACTGCAGAAGTTGGACACATTGCACATTGGATGTTTCAGTTTGTATCGTTTTTAAGTTTTTTTTTTTTTTTTTTTTTTGAGCCATTGATAAACCTTGGCCTTTGGTGGTTCTTGCATCTATTATGGATTCTTTTTTTCTTGATGTATGCCATATATTTATGCGTTTTAAAAAATATTTTTTCTGTCACTAGACCTGGCTTGTATGTACAAGCTGTTCAGCCGAGTGCCAAACGGCCTGAAGACCATGTGTGAGTGCATGAGCTCGTACCTGAGGGAGCAAGGCAAAGCCCTGGTGTCGGAGGAGGGCGAGGGCAAGAACCCTGTGGACTACATCCAGGTAAATAAGCCGCCACACACCACTCTGGGGACACTGCTCCTCATGCAGTCTCTGCAGCCAGCATTTCAAACAAGCTCAGTGGGAATATTATCAAAAGTATTTTTTTATTTATTTTTTACTTTGTTCATGTGACTGTTGCTGAAGAACAACAGTGTCCGCCTGTAGAGCATGGACATGGCATAGAACATGGGCATAGCATAGATCAGTGGTTCTCAAACTGTCGTATACGGGTACCACTGGTGGTACAGAGACTTTCTTTAGTGGTACTCCAAGGTTTAGTCTCCAAGGTGTTTTTTTTTTCATAAAGACTAAATAGTCAGTTCAAATTTTATATATATAATAAATAATGTGTATATGTATGTATGTATGTATATATATATATATATATATATATATATATATATATATATATATATATATATATATATATATATATATATATATATATATAATGTGTATGTATATACGATCACTGAAGTTAAATTTTAAACTAGTTTTTGTCTTTCTTGAAAACAAGAAACAACGCAAAACAGTATGTACAATGTAAAATGTGTAGTTAAATTGGCCTACGCTAATGTATTTTAATGCCGTCATAGTGGTGGTACTTGGAGAGCCAATTGTTTTCTGAGGTGGTACTCATTGTGAAAAGTTTGAGAACCACTGGCATAGATCATAGTGGAGGTTCTGTAGATGATATTGTGGTCAGTGTTGTCTCCTCCTTATCTCTTCTAGGGTCTTCTGGACCTGAAGTCTCGTTTCGACCGCTTCCTCTTGGAGTCCTTCAACAATGACCGTCTCTTCAAGCAGACCATTGCAGGCGACTTTGAGTACTTCCTCAACCTGAACTCGCGCTCACCAGAGTACCTGTCCCTCTTCATCGACGACAAGCTCAAGAAGGGAGTCAAGGGGGTAATATTTTTTTGCATTACAAGTTTTCTGAAATATATGTTTATGGATGTAATTTAAAGGTGCCATGTGTAAGAATTGAGGTAAAAATATCCAAAAAAAATGAGCTACACGCATTAAAAGAATGAGAAGAAATAAGGGCCATGATGTCATTAAAAAAAATGACAAGGTATAGTGCTGCAGAGAGATCAACCTAAATTAGCATGCTAAATTACTAGCCACAGCCCGACAGGTGTCATAATACCAGTTTCGGCCATGGGAGGCGGTATGCGGGCAACATAACCGCCAGCCAAACTGCAATACACGTGTCTCGGTTGTTACTCTAGGGTAGACCAACTCACTTTCTGGAGGTATACTGCCCCATCTTTTATGGAATGTGGAGTATGAATTGATTTTTTGGCGGACATTACACATGGCACCTTTAAATATCGTATAAACATGGAACACAAGCATGGGTCATTTACCCTCTTAGCATAGCGATACTCTAATGAAGTCTCTGGCACAGCTACAATATCTGAAATCGTTACTGGTGACGTGTTAATGTGAAAAGACCATTAAAGCACTCAACTCTGCACTAAAAGCAGAGTGCACACACACAGACACACTCTCTCACATGCTTCTTTTTCCCATGTTGTGTGTGTGTGTGTAGCTGACAGAACAGGAGGTGGAGTCTATCCTGGACAAGGCCATGGTGCTGTTCCGCTTCATGCAGGAGAAGGACGTGTTTGAGAGGTACTACAAGCAGCACCTGGCCAGAAGACTCCTCACCAACAAGAGCGTCTCTGACGACTCTGAGAAAAACATGATATCCAAACTCAAGGTGAGCACTGCGTGGAACAGAATCTCCTTAAGGTCTCTGCTTTTGCATAGTAGTGTGAATGACGCATAGCCACTATAGCAAGTCGCTATTGTAGGCATACATTCCCTGGCTGTTTAAATTGTGGAAAATAAAACTTTCCAAGTCAGTGAAAGTATTGATAAAGGTGCTATCTGTGACTCTTTGGAAAACTGGAGAAAAAAAATTGTTTCCTGAATTGACCTGAAGCTGTCAATTCAGTGTTGTGTATTTCCTCCAAAACTGAAGTTGATAGTCAAATGTTTTTGTGGAGGCGCAGAGGTAAAAACTGAACAGATGTTGAATATTAAATTTGACATTTAGGAATAGAAATGTATTTAGACATGGTGTAAAGCTTGTAGAAATGGTTTAGGATTAAGAATGACACATGATTTGGGAAGCCCTTCTATGACTTGTTGTTGAAGTGAGATGAGTGAGTAGACGTCCTTTGTATGAGCGTGATGTTTGTGTGTGTTTGCAGACTGAGTGCGGATGTCAGTTCACCTCTAAACTGGAAGGAATGTTCAGGGACATGAGCATCTCAAACACAACCATGGACGAGTTCCGGCAGCATTTACAATCAACTGGGGTGAGACTCACAACTGCACCTTTCACCACCAGAGTGGATAGCACCGCTTTGATCGAAAAGTTACATTCTTGACCGTTGATGTAATGTTCGCTATTTCTGTCTTCTCTCTGCAGGTGTCTTTAGGTGGTGTGGACTTAACAGTAAGAGTTCTCACTACAGGATACTGGCCCACCCAGTCAGCCACACCCAAATGCAACATCCCCCCCTCACCCAGACACGCCTTTGAGGTCTTCAGAAGGTCTGGGAACAATTGTGTTTTTGTTGTTGTTGTGGTTGTTGTCATTGGTCTTGACCTTTGCAGAATACAGGCTTTTGACTTATAACATGATAATAGCAACAATACCAAACGAGTTTTCTTTACTAATTCATGCAGCAAGCATAGATTGCAACTTGAGATGGCAATATGTGAAGTTTCATGTGTCTAGTTAATTTGTTTTGCGTTAAAGTTCAGCTGTGTTGAGCTGGTGTGTCTTGTCCGTTGGGTGGTAACTGATGTTGTGTTGTTGTGTTGCCGTGGTGACGATGCGGTTTAGGTTCTACCTGGCTAAGCACAGCGGCAGACAGCTCACCCTGCAGCATCACATGGGCTCTGCAGACCTCAATGCCACCTTCTACGGCCCTATCAAAAAGGTAGTGCACATGAACACTAACATTGTGCCAACAGGGTGTTTCATGCTCACTAAACCAGATATTCTACACCTTACCAATCTGTATGCAATCTGGCTGCCCAATGAAGGAACAGTCTTGGAGCTGATGTTATAAGAAAATATACTTTTATACTATTGACATTAAATGAATGAGTGGATACACGCAAAAACGTCACACTATATATAGACAGTGCACAAACATACACTGATAAGGTTACACTAGATTTCAGACACCACACTCAAATAGACACTGCAAACAAATCACTGCTTCTATAGGGAATATTGCACACTTTGGCTTGATTGCTGTATTGTATTGGTGTTGAGGTTTTCCCCCTAGACTGTGTAAAGAACACTGAAACTATAGATCGTTTGCGTAGAATTCTGAACCAGGAAAATAATTAATTCCTCAACAGGTTAAGGTATGATGACAGGCACCACAAGAGACGTCAGTTGCAGCTAATTTGATCTCTAATCAAATTTAAAATGTTGTATGAATGCCGCACAAGATTGTAAAGTTGAGAAGGATCGATAGTAAAGTGTACAGTAGTTAGAAAGATGAATTGTTTTTCAGTAATGCTCTTTCTATTCTATGGCCTGTTTTGCTCAGGTGGATGGTGAGATTTGAGTTATTTTAGTCAGACTGTTTTAGCTGCTGTATTCCTTGCCGGGAGGAAGGTTGAGATTCGAGCTGTTCTAGTCTGACCGTCTTACCCGTTCCCTTATCTCCCAGGAGGACGGTTCAGATGCAGGCGTCGGTGGAGCCCAAGTAACAGGCTCCAACACCAGGAAGCACATACTGCAGGTGTCCACCTTCCAGATGACCATCCTCATGCTCTTCAACAACAGAGAGAAATCCACTTTTGAGGTAACTTCCCTCACAGATCAACACCTCAGTCCTCTTCTCAACACAGGCCTCATTGCCCCTGTAACTCCAGCAAAATAAGTGTGGGTTCTACCAGCTCCAGGGTCATACGTTTAATACACAATGGCAAATGTTGGTTTCGTTTATTTTTTTTTTTTGGACCAACGAGATTTTTTTTTTTAACCAAATTTACAACTACTGCACAATGTTTTGTATTGGTGCACTACTTATGTAATTTCCAGGCATAGCAAACCTGTTGGTGAAATAATAATGCACTTTTGTCAAACTTATGTCTAAATTTGGCACAGGTTTGAGTAAATCTGGACTTGGCTGTAGATTTCTCTACCCTTTAGAAGAGATGACTGTGATGGATGAGAACTTGATCAGGCTCTGGTCCAGATCAGTACTAGACCTGCTCTTGAGTTCGCTGCTGTTTTGGAAAGGACTCTTAAAGTCTTTGGTCACCCTGTAGTTTCACAAGCCAGAGTTGACTGTTGGCACAATGCCTGCCCCTCCCTGCCTCTGGACATAGCCAAGAGCAGTCAGCTTTTGAACACAAGAAGCCTGTTTACTGGCATGCAAAACAAACCACCACAGACCACTGCTTTTGTGTGGCTTCTGTGTGCGGCCAGTTTTGACGGGAACTTTGTTTTTTTTTTTTTGTCAAGTTTTTCTTTTTTCTTGGTCTCATGGTAGCATGGTGTACTAATTGCCAACTGGGTGACTAAACAAAAGTTTGTTCTCTCTCTCCCTCCCTCCCTCCATCTCCATCCACCGGCTCGGTGCGTGTGTAGGAGATCCAGCAGGAGACAGACATCCCTGAGCGGGAGCTGGTGCGGGCGCTGCAGTCTCTGGCCTGTGGGAAGCCCACGCAGCGGGTCCTCACCAAGGAGCCCAAGTCCAAGGAGATCGAGAACGGACATGTATTCACTGTCAACGACCAGTTCACCTCCAAACTGCACAGAGTAAAGATCCAGACAGGTGAGTACCCACATCCCCCGCCAGCACACACACACACACACACACACACACACACAAATGCTGGTGTTCAAGGGATTTCTTTACTGCAATGTTAGCTGAACCTGACATGACCTTTTAACTTGAATCTGGTCTGTGTGTGTGTGTGTGTTTGCGTGTGTGTTTGCGTGTGTGTTTGCGTGTGTGCTTGCGTGTGTGCTTGCGTGTACTGCAACGCTGCAGTGGCTGCCAAGCAGGGCGAGTCGGACCCAGAGCGCAAGGAGACGCGGCAGAAGGTGGATGACGACAGGAAGCACGAAATCGAGGCGGCCATCGTGCGCATCATGAAGTCCAGAAAGAAGATGCAGCACAATGTTCTAGTTGCAGAGGTGAGACCAGCAACATGGCGGCGTTTTTGTTTGATCATTTCCAAGAAGAACGGTTGGTTATAATATCCACACCAATGCTGATAATGTCAGTATTCCTAACCTTGAGTAATTTTTGCGAGATGAAATTGTCCACAGTAGTGCCACAGTCTAATGAATCAAAAGTATTTCACATATGTGTAAGCTCTCAACACACACACACACACACACACACACACACACACACACACACACACACACCTTTTTCTTTGTCTTTATTGTAACACAGCTGCGCTACGTTGAGTACCTCAGTGCATTGAAGAGCAGTTATGTAATTAGGAGAACAGGTCCTGGGCGTCTGCGTAAAAACAGGATATGTGATCCGTGTGGGAACGGTGCAGTGCTTTTTCACAGAAAGGGAGCTGAGTGAAGAACTGCAGCTTGTGGCTGTCTGAGAACATGAAAGCAGGATCTTCTAATGCCCGTCACATGCGGAGGGCCTGCTTGAGTGATTCTAGATGCATGTTGTTCATGAATAACTTCCTTGTTCTGTTCACTCTGTCGTCTCCAGGTAACCCAGCAACTGAGAGCGCGATTCCTTCCCAGCCCTGTGGTGATTAAGAAGCGCATTGAAGGACTTATTGAGAGAGAATACTTGGCAAGAACACCCGAAGATCGCAAAGTGTACACATATGTAGCATAAAGAATGCAAAATACAGTGACGTGGAAAATGAAAACGACAAGAGAGCTTTCTTTTGGGACTGTGTTACACGCATGAACTGGGGGTTTCTTTTTTTCTCATTGATTCTGGGCAAAACCCTGGGAGGGGATGGGGTGGGGGGACTGGCCTTTCCTACCACAGAGTTCTGTACCGAAATGTTTTCAAGAAACCTGGTAAGTGCTCTTGGTAATTTTAAATAAATCTCTTCTGTGGTCCCAGATGAGCTGGGTTGGATCCCAGTTGGGGGGTGGGAAGGGGGCTTGAAGAGTTGGTGTCGGAGTGTGGAACCACCTCACTGTTTCACTTCCGCCTGTTAGAAACAAAACAGGAAAGCATACAAAAAAATGTGCACAAACGAGACAACGATTGGCTTACACCCACCTGTTTCCCTGGAGACCATCCACTAACCAATGGAGAAGAGTCTCTTCCCAGAGTAGTTTTGTTCCATTATATATCTATTTTTTGAATGTCGGTGTAAATGTGCTTCTGTTGTGTGGCACCATGCTGGTTGTACAAATTGTCTGACACTATTGGCTCTCCATAGTAAATGCAGGGAGGCTTGAGACGCAAGCCTGGACCCTGGGGACCCCAGTGTCTCCTCCTCCTACCTTGGCTCTTCAGACGGAGGCCACAGGCCGGTGAAGGCGACAGAGGGCATTTCTGCTGTCGCACTTCACCTGGGCAGTGACCTCAGAGTTATGCCAGTATGCATGCATGAGAGGAGGCAAGGCAGGGCGAGGTTGTTGTTTTTTTTTTTTTTTTTTAATTGTTCAGGGACGGGGCCTGCAGGGCAAAGCAGGAGACCCCAGAGCATGCCTTTTCAAAAGAAAGATGAAATGGCACATTCAGAGTCTAAAACTGGGGGTTGGGTGGTTTAGTCGGTCAGGTTTCTTTGGATTATTTTCATTTTGTTTTGATTTGTTTTTATTTTATTTTTTTATTTGTTTTTTCCAAATTGGTGTAGCCATTTGTAAAATGGGACTGTCGGCTCTATTTTGGTTTTGGATAGTGGGATCTGCCATGTCCAGTCTAGCAAAATCATTTCTCTTTTTTGCAGGATTTAACGAAGGATCCAACAGAACACCATGTTTTAAAGTGTATAAATTGTAAAATAATTGTTATTGTACTCACTGCTGAGGTGGACTGTACAGGGCCTTGTTTTCATCATATTAAATGTAGAAAAAACCCTGAATAAATGGATTTGCTGCTTTGTGTCTCATCTCCCTCTGTGTGTGAAGGAGACGTACAAAGTGTGAATTAATAGTCCCAAAATGTTGACCAGGGGTTTTCAAGACTACTCTGGTGATGAAATTCTTCTCGAAAGGAAAAAACTGAGAATAGATTATCTCTGATTACGCAATCTGTTATCCAAGGACCCCCCTTTCCATCCATAGTCTGTCACCCATCAAAAAATGAGTTCAGGTGGCAAAAAAAAAATAATTTGACAAAGATTCTTGAAAGATTGTCAAAAGACTCCAGTCTGCCAAGAATCTTTCCCAAATCTTCATCAAAGTTGTGTAGTATAAGGAGGCCCTAAGTAGACAACTGCAAGGCTTGTATTAAGGGATTTAACTTGCTGCATGTTGACATGTGATGACCTCAACAAGTTGGTGCTCATAGACCACTCATCACCCGGTGTGGACCCATATTAAGTCCTCCTTAACCCGTCTGGCTCATACTCTTTTGTCCAGGGTGAGACGACCGCCATCTGCCGCTTGTGCATAAGCACACAACCATAATTACCCCGTTGTGTGGGACACTCATGGTTATTATGACAACCTCGCAAAATAACTTTTTTTTTTTTCTCCCTCGATTTGCTGAAGTCATTTTGCATTTCACACTTTTCTTCTGTATAAGACATGTTTTGTGTAAAGATACTTGTACGATGAAAGATAAAGGTGTCTGAAAATGTAATTAATTATAACGGAGCAGATGACGTCAAGGTGCCCTGAAATCGATGCTTGCCAGATTGTCCTCTAGATGGATACGGACAGACTTGTCTGTGCCTTCGACAAGTCCAAAAGCATGTAAGTTTATGGCAGGTTGTGGAAAGCATGTAAGAAGGATTATCTCTGCATCTGATCTTCTGGACGATGCTACGCAAGGCACATTTATTTCATAACAGAGCGGACGATGAGAATGTGGACTCCGGAGCCGAGACGGCAGAGTAAGTTTGTTACTTGGTTAGCTAGCTTTTGGGGGGCTAGGTTAGCCAGATGGTTGCTAGCCGCTGTTTTGTTGGTTTGTTTGCGGTATCCAGGCTGGCATAAGGTTATGACACACTCTTTTCAGTGGATAAGAAAACACTGTAACTTTATCCTAAATTGCTGATAGAAAACAATTCATTTAAATGACAAATATGGTGTTTTTGTAACTATAACTTGCTGAATGATGTAGTTAACAGTAACATTGCTCCAACAAAGCAGTCTAAATGGTAAATGCGCAGGCTTTATTGCAATGAATTGAAGTTAGCAGATTATCACTTTCATAAACTTCATGGTTGTCATCAAAACAGGGGGATTACTTAATTCAACATATAAATAGAAAACTAAAATGATCATGCATCTTTGGTTTACTGATGGACAAAAACCGTCTTTAGGTGGTCTTGACAACCAGGATCAATACCAGAAAACACGTGAATTGAAGCGATGCAGCTCATCCTTTTCACATAGCCTTTAGAAGATTTCAGTTTTCACATGTAGTTATGTTTAAAAAAAGAACAGTGGCAAAGTACAATAGCGTTCTTTTAAAGTTCAATTTATGTCTACGGCTTAGATATGTTTGTCAAACACTAACGCTAGCACCGTATGTCCCAGAGACGAAGTTCATGAAATTGGTAAACCAAACGTGCTGTGCCGTCTGATTTCGAAAATGAATGTCTCGGGGGAAAGCCGATTGTCCCCATCCTCTTATGTAGAGCGGAGAAACGCTGTTTGGGCGAGGCGACCATATTAAGCCAAGCTTAGGCACGCAAGCGAGGGGTCGGGTTAATTAATTGAAATCACCTTACCATGTCTTAGGATACACATCAGTGATCACAAACAGTGATTGCCCCTATGTCGATTCAGACGTTTTGTGAAAGCAACATTTGTCTCTCTAAAATACTCAGGTCGTCGGACTACAGCAAACTGTCATCCAGCTGCGGTAAGTAGAAGTATTTCCTACCATGATGTCTATTACCACTAAATTCAGTATCATGTAGCATAGTAACCATAACGTTAGGTTTGTGTCATGCTGTGTGTAGGTACATGATGCAGGCATGTAGTTTTCATATATTCATGTCTAAAACTCTTAATTTTCTCAAAAGAAAATCAGCACAATAGATGCCCAGTCAGGTCAGACTTCAGACCTTGAATTTGGACCAGCTCTATTCCTTAGCCTATAATCTGCATGTCCTCTGCCCTCTGTCCCCCCCTGCCCACCCCAGGTGAGCTGATGGCAGTGCCGTCTCCGGAGCTCCCTCCGGTCACCATGCACCTGCTGGCCAACCCCGGCGACTCGCTGCTGCTCCAGTACACCCTGGACCGCCTGCTCAAGTGGGTGAGCCCGGGCATGCGCCTCTTCCACGTGTCGGAGCGCGCCAGCCCACTGCGGGGCTACGCCCGGCCGCACCTGTGCCCGTCCGCCGGCTACCCGGCGCTGGCCATCACCCTCTTCCTGCACGAGGCGTACGGCGAGGAGCGCATCCTGCGCGTGCTAGACTTCCTGCAGCGCCCGCCCTGGCAGTACCACCACACAGAGAGCGGCGGCCCGCGAGCCTCGGCCGGCATCCACATCACGTCCAGCACGACGCCCAGCAATGCCCTGCTCAGGTCCGCACCCGCACCTCTCCAAGTTACAAACTCTATTACACGAAGAGTGCTCAGACAGATATATATAATAACACACATACACACTGTAATGAGAGACTCCTTCCACTCTGGTCCCTACGTGAGCAGAGATTGGGGCCCTCAGAAGAGGACTGTGTTATCTGAACAGTTCAATAGTACTATGGAAATACTGCACATTAGTCTGATAAGTGCTGATCTGAATACTAGTGCAGTTGTACTGTTCATACATACACATTTATATATATTCCTTATCATGAGTAACCTGTATATGTAATCATTTGTGTGCTCTGTATGGATGTATAACTACACTCCTATTCACATAATATAAATCAAGGTAAATGTAGTCAACCATATAAGTGTGGCAATATGAATACTGTAAAAAAAATCTATTTCTATCTTATATACGTTATATAAATATAATGAGTTATTATATTATTGCTGTGTTTTCTGATGTGTGTGTGCCAGGCCGTACCTGCTGCCCAGCCGTGACTTCTACAGCCTGGGCGCGGGGATGCCGGTGTGGGGGGTGCGCCCGGTGCACTGTGGGGGCGAGGTGGTGCGCCTGACCCTGCACAGCGCCTACGACAACTACGAGGACGCAGTGCGCCTCTACGAGATGGTGCTGGGCCGGCGGGCCGAGGAGCAGAAGGCCGGCTTCTGCTGGTTCACGCTGGACGGGCCGGGGCCGCACCAGGGGCGGGAGTACCGGGGCGAGTACGCGCCCCAGCTTCCTCCACTGCGCGCCGTCACCCTCCAGCTGGCGCTGAAGCAGCTGCAGCCGGGCGTCCGCGTGCAGCCCTGCGGCTCGGCAGTGCTCCAGTTCAGCGCCGGGGAGATCGGGCAGCTGGTGCCGCTGCTACCCAACCCCTGCTCGCCCATCAGCGCCACCCGCTGGCAGACCGAGGACCTGGACGGCAACAAGATCCTCTTTCAGGTCAGGGTGCTACATGCCGAACGCTTACGTTGGGCTGTTTGTCTAAGGCTAAACTCCGTTATAAGTTATAAATCACAAAGAAACTGTAAACACCTTTATGACTTTGAGTTTTGTAAACACCATTATGAGTATTGTCATCTTTTTGATATTGTATATTATCCACATTAATCATTAATCAGTGCTGAAATCAATCAAAATCAATCATTAGTCATCCCATGAGTGTTTTGTCCAAGTGTTTGCCAAGCCTGTATTGATGTGTAAATTGGACGTCTGCACAAAAATAAGCAGTGGATGTGTCATTTCACATGTCTTGTTGTCATAAGGGCTGCAGTCTCTTTTGTGTGTATCTTTATATTTGGCCACTTCTACAGCTTTTGTGGTGTAAGTATTAAGTATAAGTATACTCTTTTGATCCCGTGAGGGAAATTTGGTCTCTGCATTTAACCCAATCCGTGAATTAGTGAAACACACACAGCACACAGTGAACACACAGTGAGGGGAAGCACACACTAATCCCGGCGCAGTGAGCTGCCTGCTACAACAAGCGGCGATCGGGGAGCAGTGAGGGGTTAGATGCCTTGCTCAAGGGCACTCCAGCCGTGTCTACTGGTCGGGGCTCGAACCGGCAACCCTCCGGTTACAAGTCCAGAGTGCTAACCAGTAGGCCATGGCTGCCCCTCAAAGTAACGCTGCGAGCAGGGTGGAGGATCTGTAGGGGATGTTAAGAAATGTCTTTTCATTGCACCTACACTCAGAATGTCGTCATTGTTGGCCAACAAGCTCTCATAGTAACCACAGTAACCATAACATGTGGCTTGACATTCTTTCCCTATATTGCCTAATTGTCATTCCACATTGGTTATGTAGTTGTAGGCAGAATGATGGCGTTTGGTTGAGAGATTTGTGTCATCTGGTGAGCGAGGAATGTGTGCTGTGATTACGGTCAGAGTACGATCCTCTCCACCACAGCCCAGAGAACCACAGTGCCTCCTCTCTATACACAGGGTCATGTTTGTGGACCCCAGGCTCAAACCAGTGCTGCGTTGTTCCGACCTCGCTCCTCTTCTCTCCCCTACTCTCCGCTTGCCTTGGTGCACGGAAGCCTGGAGCGCTGGTAGTGGAAACCCGCAGTTCTGTCTGTCGCTCCGCTGAGGCTTATGGGAAGGGGTTTTGGTGGGGGGTTTGGGGGGAGGGAGGGCGGTTGGCGTGCTTGTGCCTGTGCTTGTGCTCGTGCTCAGTCATTGTGGCTTTCTCAGTGTGCCGACATGCCAAGAGACATTCTCTGTGACTGAGTAGGCCGGGGGAGCGGGGAGCGCTCCTCTGTAATTATCCTGCACGCAGCCATGGAAAAAGTTTTCCCGCCGGGAGGAATCTGCCACGGTACAGATGCCTCGGTCTTGTCCTCTGCTTGGACGTTTGAATTCCTGAAGCAGTGAGGGTTGTCAGTCCCAATACAAACAGGCTATCAAGCTGCCAAGGAAAGGTTTTAGATGTCCGACCAACACAAACTGATGGAGTCAAATGAAGAGGAAAGGGTCACTGAACCGTGCTCTGCACATGGAGTGGGCGTTGGGCATGAGGTCCAGCCTTTTGTCTCCAAAAGTAATTTTTCCATCAACATTTCCTTTACAGGCAGCTGCTCTTTATGATCCTTTCATTACATTTTTTTAAAAATAATATAATGATTAACCAGATGCTTCCTGTGTGCTGTAGGCCCGGGTTCCACTAGCATGTACACTAGTGACCCACTGATTTAATGGTTCACAAAGTTGTATGGATGACAGTCTCTCTGTTACCGGTACTGCAAATTATACCAGCCCTTTTTGTGTATAAAAACAAATCTAAAATAGTGGGATGTTGTTGCATAATGCTGGTCCTGTTTGAAACAGAGGGTTTTTAAAAGTCAAGCTTCAGTTCAATATTCCAAATGACACTTTTAAGTTGGGCCACTTCTGATTAAATGGGCATGTATAGTGCATGAAAAGTAGCCTGACGAGCCAGACCCACATCAAGATGTAGGGTCTGGGAACTTACCATTGGCAGTGCTCAATCTGAGGGGCGGTATAAACGGTTGTCTTTCAAATTTCCTCTGCACTCGTGACTCAATGATTGATCTATCCTGTAGCTTTATTTTGATTAAGAGACTGACTCCCCTACTTGGCTCATTCTTGCTTATGTTAATTCGAGTATTGCTTTTTGAAAATCTAGTATTATAATCTTCACAGACTATTAAAATCAGCACAGTGATAAATGGTGTAGTGGCTAAAGCAGGTGACCTGTTATCCCAGCGTCATTTTCTTATCATGTGAGATTGTCCTCTTGCTTCTCGCTATCTGCAGGTGAACTAGTGTGACACGTAGATGTTTTTGACTGATGTCTTGTACCTATCGGTCTCGATGTAGAGTAATTATACATATATAATGTATGTTCAAAACCTATTATTGTGTCTCGTAGGCCTACTCTTACTCAGAGGTGAAAAGAAAAGACAGGATGCGAACTCTGGCCGGCGCTGCCGTTAAGCCACGAGACAGTTCATAAATTATGCGATACCCAGAAATTCGTCCAGGCTAGATATTTAACACAAATAATGACTGTTGGTCGGCTTAAGTCAACTGTTTTATATGCTTGCAAGAGGTTTAGGTTTTTGCTGATGGTATGCAATGGCAGCATTAATCACATAGGCCGTGGCAGAAAAATTCTAGGGGGTGGGGTATTAAACGTTGCCACCAATGATATGTATCCTGCATCATCAACAACGTTGTTGGAACTACGGTGTACAGGTGTAACAATGTCTTTGTTTGGTCGCAAGAAAGAAGAAACAACCCCCTGATTGGTGAGCTTTACTGTCTGTCACACAAGGAGGATGACATGAATATAAAAATCATAGATGTTACCAGATTAACCGTTGGGACAGAGTGGCGTACTCCACGATTAATTGCAGCCTTTGAAATTGCGATTTCGATTGAAAATCGGTTCATTGTGTAGCTCTAGTTTCCTCTGTAACAACACGCACACACATTGCATTTTATGTAACAGTTTTCAATGCACCCAAAGCGATTCGCAGTGAAGGGGAAACCTCACTAGCCGCCTGCTCTGCTTGTCTGTCCTCCAGGTGAAAGGATGTGTCCAGGCACAGCGCCCCCTGGTGTCGGCCTTCCCCCTGACCCCTGCCAACCTGCCCGTCTCCCGAGCGGGCATCCCGAGGAGCTCCACGGTGCCCGCCGGCCTCTCCCCCACCGGCCGGCTGGCGCAGCTGAGAGAGAGTCGGGCGACTGGGGGCCGAACGCGGGCCGAGCCTGGGCCGTATGCGCCGCGGCAGACTGGAGGCGGGGGTGGGGAGAGCGTGGGCTCGGACAGCTGCTGCAGCACCCCTCCGGGCAGCTCCTGCTACTCGTCCCAGCGCAGCAGCCCTGCGCCTGCCCCTGCGCCCACGCCTGCCCACCCGCCCGGCTCGGCACAACCTCTCCACCTCCACCACCACCACTCCTCCTCGTCCTCCTCGCTCTCCTTCCTGCTCCTGGAGGAGGAGGAGGAGGAGGGAGGAGGAGGAGGAGCCGGAGACCAACGTGGACACAGGCTGTGCGGTGGTGTCGTCCTCGCGGGTCGAGAGGCCGGCCGCCGTGGGGGCCTCAGCGTTGGAGACGCTGGCCAGGGAGCTGAGCCGCTGCCTGCCCGACCCGCACACGCCCCCACACGTGGCTCCGCACGCGCCCCAGCACGCGGCATGCATCAGCAGGATGTGGCCGCCTGGGTCTCCGGCCGGCGTCGAGCAGGCGGCAGAGGTCACGGCGGCGTCTCCAGGAGATGCGTGCATGACCCCCGGCAGAGACGTCCGGACCACAGAGGAGCGGACAGCAGGGGGGGACCCGGGGCCGTCTCTGGGGCAGAACCGCACGCTACAGGCCGATGAGTTCTTCATCTGACCGGTTAGTCACACAGAAGGGTCATCCTCCAGGGGTCCTCTTTATCTAGATCTGCCCTCTGAGCGCCCTCAGTTAGCGGGGCAGAGGTGTGGCCAAGGGTGGAGTATTTGTGAAGCGGGTTTGGGTGCAGAATATCAGAATCACAACTGAACTCATTCGGAGCCAGATGTCATGTGCCAGTGAGGGAGGGAGTCTTCCCTGTGAAGGAGCGGACATCTCTGGACGTCTCTGGCCAAAGTTCAAGCAGACGTGGCTGTAAGGCTGTAAGGCAACGCAAAACCCCAGGGTCAAGATATGGAGGGTTAGCTTCAGACAGTTAGCCTCCCAGCTGGCCGCAACCATGTGCTCACTTGGTTCCACTCACATCTTCACAAACAAGCCAATCAGGTGCCACATTACTGAAAGCCACACATTATGTCGTCCATGTGGATTGGTGGTTGAGCTGGCAATTTCCTGCTGGGACGATCAGCCAATCCACATGAATGACACAAATTATGCACATAATTGTCCACAAATTACCGGTATGTCGTCCACGTGGAATCAGTTGATCCTCCCTGCAGGATATTGCCTGCTTCTAAGTGCAATACCAGCATTTCCAGCAGGAGGCGCTCTGCTCTCCTCCTTTAATTACATGAGGGGAGGCCACTCAGGGTCCAGGGTAGGAGGGAGCCCACACAAACTGGCCTTTGCATCTGGGCTAACAAGAGACTGGTTTATGTGTGCTCCACATAGGGTTTTATGTCTCATCATTACTGAAGTATTCCCGTCCATTTGTGTACCCCTTTAACAAGTAGGTAAATATGAGAAAATATCTAAATGAATGTATCTGTCAGTATAAACAAGACGCAGTCAAATATCACTTCGACAGACTGAAATACCAGACTTCTGTCAATGATATAATAATGGAAATATTTTGACTCCATAGATGACGTAAGTGTTTATTTCTATGTTTGGCACAATGATGACACTCTGATAGTGACTATCCGGTTAGGTAGTGCTTAGGTAGGCCAGTGAGCTGCCTGCTCAGAAAAATAGGTGCTTGCACACTGCTCCAAACGCCAACAAACCCCAACATTCAAAAGTTGGCAGTTGTTGGTTGCAGTCTTATGAGCTCCCAGCTCAATACTGTTTAGACAGCGATAGAAAGGAATGACTTTTGGACATGTCGAACTCGGAACATCTCCATGCAACAAACACAGACTGATATATGGCTGGTGTTTGTTGGAGTTGGTTAGTGTTTGTTTAAGCAGTGTCCAAGCACTTTATAAGAGCGCAGTGCTTCCACCCTGACAGAATCCCTCCATACCCCCAGTGATTTTACTAGGCAACTTTCAGCAGAGTAAAACAATGCAGAGTGTGTTGGCACGAACCATCGTCCAGTCATCGTGTGAGATGTGTCCAGATGTGAAGTGTTATGAAAGGATTTCCAGTGAAATCAGCCATGATGGTGCCTAATGTTACAACTTTGTGAGATGTCTCCACTTGTGAAGCGTCTGTTATGGGGGATGCCCAAAAACATGGCCGATGTACTCATCAGCCCTGTGTTCAATTTCTGTGCTGCACAGAACTGCATTGCATGCTGGGAGACCAGTCCCATAATCCATCAGATCACTAACAGACTTGTGTCTACCTGTGGTAAGAGACGGTGCTGAGGATGGGTTCTACAAACCCATCGGCTAGCTAGAATACCTTTTACAAAACAACCCCACTGATTATAGGGGTTATAATATGAGTTTGAATGTGATAGTGAGAGGCTATGCTTTGGGTTTCCCAATTGTGTTTAACTTTGTAATGATTTTTTATGATACCTTGGCAAAACATTCTTTTGGTAATTGAATGGACAAATTTATATCAAATGGGAGTATCAAGGATTTTGATCAAATCCTTATGCTTATGGATGCTTCCCCATATGTATCTATGATTTCCGATATATTGTATTTACAGTATATGAAGAGAACAAACAGGTAGCCCGTAGCGCATGATTTAAAGTGGTACAGATAGCAGTCATCAAAAATGACAGCAGGCGTGACCTGTGTAATCCATAGTTGATGTTTTAGTCTAAGCCAGTGGGCCTAGATCTAGTGCTTTCCTCTGAGGTGGTCCAGGGGATATAACCCTTATCCAGATGTTTGTCAGAGAGTGTAGGTGCATAGTGTCAAAGGGAAATCTGAATCGAATGTCAGGGGGACGTTCAAGCTCGTCTCAGAGAGAAGAGAGGACATAAAGGTTTTGTGCTTCCGCTGATCAGAATCTGATGTAATCTAATCCGATTACAGCTATATCTCACCCTAGTCGGGACTATGTGGGCCTACTACGTCACTTAGTGACAAAAGTTCGGAAAGTTAGCTCAGAGTGGTACGCCTTCAAAAAGAGGAGCCCTATCCCTTCATTCTAAAGAATAGTCATACGCACTTAGCTTTTTAAGGACTTACCACTGAAGGCCCTTTCACACAAAGTTTTTTTATTTACACGAAATCACGCTGGTAATTAAATACATGTTCTTATTAGTCTTTACACACCTAAGATGAAATTTGTTGCGATGAAAAAGAAATTAAAAACTGAACGCATTTCATCGTTCATAACCAAAGACACGTGTATTTAATTAACTGCATGTTTTTGTATGAAAGTTTCATCTGCAAATTCGGACTCGGTATGAATTTGTATGAGTTAACATAAGCAGGTTTGTCACTAAACCGTGAAGTTGGAAGAACTCCCTGGACTGGGCTCACTTCATGACAGGTCCAGTTCTAGGGTCTTGTCCTGATGATCAGGGGCGTATTCCAAGTACGTGGTTTAATGATAACCTGGGCAAGTTAACTCAAGAGTAAGTGATAAACCTCCTACAGCAAGAGCCCTATGACATTGTTTTGTTAGGAGAATGAAGCCATACAGCTCTTCTATTAGGAGATTTACCACTTACTATGAGTTAACTTACCCAGGTTTGTCACTAATATAAACTATGTACTTTGAATACCCCCCAGGTTCCTACTGTCCTTTATCCACCACTGCAAGAATGGTGCTCTCGTTCCACACGGGCCGAGCAGCACAGTAGCCATGTTTGTTGATTAGGATCCACAAAATGATGCCACCTGCAACTATCAATCCACTTCTTTTAAAGCCACTCTGTGATTTAACAAGACTAGACTGCTGGTGTGTCATGAAGTGTCATTAAGTGGTGTCGTGTTGGATGAGTCCCAGATAGCAGCTGACTTGGCCACAGATTCGGGGGTGGGTATGAATGGCATCCGCGCCAGACCAGGGCCAGATCTACACCGGATCCCAGCTACGGTCAGCTGCTCTCTTGAGGTTCTCATGACCTAATGAAACATTCCGTTTTATATTAAATTATTTTATAATGTTCCTGTGCTGGTGTTTTGTGTTTTATTTTTTTGATTTTGATAACATGGAGACAGTGCTGTTTTATGAAATTATTTTATTGTTATATGTCTGGAGATTACAATGACATGACCTTACTGGGACATGAGATAACGCAAATAATCTGTTCATTTAGTTCACATTCATGTCATTGTATAAGTCAGTTTTCCACGTTTGCTGATAGAGCACATTGTTATTCACTTGCATACTGTACCATTTAAAAGAGTATTAACACAATGTACATGTGCTTAACAGCAGAGTTGAGAGTTCAAGCTGCAGGTCAGAATGTGTCCTCTTTATAACCATTCACATACACAACACATGGTCACAGCCTGACAAATGCAGGGGTGTGTAGGGAGTGGTCAACCCCCCTCAGCAGGGTTCCCACCATAGACGGTCGTTCCCACTCATTTCCAATGACATTTTAGAACAGTTCCATGACTTTTCAATTACATTTAAGGAACTTTCAATGACCTTTCCCCACCAACAAGTACAAAACATTGTGTAGTTATCGCCAAAGCTTGAGCCTTATTATTGAATCAAAATAATTTAAACAGCAATAATTGACATCCTTTTTCAAATAATTCATTTCATTAGCTCTAAATGAACAAAACCAAAGGTCATGATTTTTTCCCAAAACTTTCAATGAATTTTACTGAATTCCATGACTTAATTCCAGGCTAGGCAACTTCCTTCCAGGCAAGGAATTTTTACAATTCCATGACTTTTCTGGGATTTCTGTGAATGTGGGAGCCCTGCCTGCCTCCCCGCAGTGAGACTCCTGAGAATCCTGTTGCTATGGCACTGGAGCAGCTGAGGAGACTATCCTGACCCATGTCTGTGACCGCAGTGAAGGCTCGCTCCCCTGAAAGGACAATATATGTGTTTTGTCATCAGTGGCTGTGTGTGTGTGTGTGTGTGTGTGTGTGTGTGAGTGTGTGTGTGCGCGTTTTACATGTGATGCTTGCTTGTATCACTATTAGATTCACTGGCTGCTGACTTGTTTTCCATCCTCGGCAGTGATCTGTGTTTCATCATAGGCTAGTGGGGACCAACTCAATAGCACAGCCCTAACCAAACATGGGCAAAGTTCCTATAGTCAGTGAAAGTATGTGTTTGTCATTGTAATTTCAGCATTTCAGAGATTTATCATCTATAACATTTTTATAGTGAAGTAATAAGCTCCATCCTCAGGGCTTAGGAGATCTCCTGTGAAGAGGTTGTACGGTGCTTCTCTTGCACTGGCACTGAGTCTGCTGAATCACAGTTCCCTCCTAAGACGAGCAGAGAGGATGTCCAGTCCATTACACCACAAACCACACGTCCCTGGCCAGAGGCACTGCCCAGACCACAAAGCACAGTACTGGTCAAGGAAAATGAGCCAGCCTTAAATATTATTTTTGTTATAAGAGGAGTCTTTCAGAAGTTATCTGTTTTGAGAGGCCTGACTGGGGGAGATGATGTAGTGTAGATTCTCTGAAGCCCATTAGTCCACAGCCCTTATAAGGATCTACAGGGTTTGGCTTCAGCTTCAGGTAGCCTACTAGAGGCTCTGCCACAGCTTCCACTGATGTAGACATAGCAGGCCCTGACCCAGTCGCACAGTCAAATCAACATCTCCCTCCACAGCTCTGGGTTTTGGCTCAGTCGTGAGTCCTCCTCGCGCTCGTTAGTTGATCTCATTGCTCAGGGGTCTGCGGCATCCAGTCCACTCCAGCTCCTTGGCCCACTGTCCGGCGCCCGTCACCCGCACTTTCTTCGGCTCGAACCGCCAGAACCGCTGCTCCCTGAAGAGGAACAGCTTTCCGTCGGGCCGGGTCACGGCGCCGTTGGCTCCCCGCGGCACACCCTTCCAGTCGGCCAGGCCGCGGGGGTAGTAGGGCTCGGCGCGCAGCGTGGTCAGATTGAGCACGAAGTAGCGCGAGCCCTTGAAGACGACCATGTGTCCGAGCGGCGCGTAGAAGAAGGCGCAGTCAGGGTGGTGCGGGAGCTGCGCTTCGCTGCTCTTCTTGGGGAAGCCGGCATCCAGCGAGGAGTCCGTGTAGCGCCACATCCGCTTGCCTGAGGGCAGAAGCCACAGAAACAGCATTGGCATTGAGGAAAATAAAACAGAATCATCATGTCGCTTTACAACAGTGCCACTTACAGGCAAAGACAGAAATCTACACACATATGAACATGTACAGATGTGTATTTTATATACAAAGTGTGAATTAATTATCTATCTAATAATGATTACAGAGTTGTGGTTTGTATATTTTCATAGTTATTGTTATCATTCTGTTGAATTGTATTTATTTAGTCTATTGGGCAATTACATTTTTTGTAACCTCCATGACGCCAATAAAATGTGATGGTATGGTATGATGTGAATGATTATATGAAATTTGAGCATTTGCTATTTTTGGCTGAAGAATGTACATGAGAATAAATGCACAAAAAAATAATATTATTAATAATATTAATATTATAACATTCACATCATACAAATGCCAAGGCATTTCACTGGCGTTATGGATGTGACAAAAAGTCAATTTTCCGTGGAATTGCCCTATTATTAATATGCTTCAGGGTGCCACCTCTAGACATGAGGACTTCTGCACAGACAGGAAAAGGGCACAATATGTTATACACATCATGTACTACACCTTTAAAGAAGTATAACTTCCCGTCCAATGGGGAGAAGGCTGCTGCCTCGATGGCCAATGGGAGTTGAGGCCAGCGCTGCTGGAGGGAGGTGGAGGAACTCGGCGTACCCTCAGGGGTCACCGTCCAGAATAAATTACTGCGAAACACAAGCACCGTGCGGTTCTGGTCTGAAACACAAACACACATACACAGAGACAGGGGAGATGTAAGTAGTTTGCAATAGAAAATCACAAGAGAAAGACAGTTACTTATTGTTGAAAAACTGGCATGAATGTGCACTTTTGTAACCATTTTTGGTAGAAAATAGCATGCTTACTTTTCATTAGCTATCGTGACGCACACAAAGGAATAATGGGAAGACAATATTCTTATCATCCGAACTAAAGTAAATAATTGTGAGTTGAAATCATGTTATATATTTACATATATTGTGCATTACTCCATCAGCCCAGTGTCTGACAGTGTGTATGTGTGTGTGTGTGTGTGTGGGTGGGTGTGTGTGTGTGTGTGTGTGTGTGTGTGTGCGCGTGCGTGTGCGCACTCTTAAAACAAATGTGTTGTCCCTTTCGGGACACAGAGATGTGTTAAAAAACAATGCAAGTTGTGTTGTTTTCAATACATATTGTGTCACAAATAAAAAATAAAAAAAGGAAACAACACAAACTGAGATGTGTTAAAAACAATGCAAGTTGTGTTGTTTTCCACACATTCGTTTTAAGAGTGTGTGTGTGTGTGTGTCGCTGTCTACTCACCCATGGTGATGGCATCA
>NC_063203.1:22488244-22628244 GCF_017589495.1 Alosa alosa | reverse complement strand
GAGAGAGAGAGAGAGAGAGAGAGAGAGAGAGAGAGAGAGAGAGAGAGAGAGAATATGCAGGCACAGCCTTAAACTGGGTCTGATTGGGTTTGATTACAGTCTCATGTCCTTTGTGTGACCTTGTGTGTGTGTGTGTGTGTAGTTGCCCAAATGCTTACAAGTTTGACAGCTGTGCTGGAGCCCCTCCAAGACTAAGGCAAAAGCTCATAGGCTCACGCAGGGTCAGGTCTGCTTGCATTTTAACAGCGCACAGTATCGCAGCCTTAAAAAACCAACTGCGTCTACAGAAATGAGATCAGACACACTGGACTGGACTGGACTGAGGTGAGGAGGGAGGACAGCCTGAAGTCAGTGCAGCACATGGAAGCTCAAACCCAAACACTGAGCAGCTCTTTTCCCTGTGCGATAAACGGACCTTGTGATAGGCTAACATTTTTATCCAGGGACTGACAGTGGGAGAGAGAAGAGAATTATATCTAAGTTAACTACCTAATTACATTAACTGATTGATTATAATTATAAGACCATGGTAAACCTTGCCCTATTTTTAAACACGCCTGATATGAAATAAATACTACTCTCACCCAGTTTCTCTCTTTCTCTGAGTTGGAAGCCAAAATCAAAACAGTTTACTTTTGATAAACTAACTGAAGTGTCAAACGCGACAGGCACATGTTCGAGCTGTTGAAGGTGTTTGACCGGTCGGCCAGTGCATGGAATGAAGGATGCGTGTTTCTGTTTACTCAAGCGGAGTGAGTGAGGAGGAAATCAAAATCCCAGACAGATGGAGGAATTTGATGAATCCCAGCCAAACTGATATTTTTGGCCTCAGGCGGACGACGTGCCTGGGAAAACGAAGACATCTGGTCGCCATGCAGGGAACAGACCACAGGTGTGTTCTAGAAGTACATGGCATAGCAACAGCTACAACCTGGTGAATTCTTATCAACCGAAACTCAACTCAAACTTTGACTCAAACTCTAATTTTGTGGGCGGGGTAAATTCAGGCTGGATTCCAGGCTACAACAGCTATGCAAACAGATGACTCCCTGCAAGATATGGTGAGAATGTTTCATGGAAGTTAGCTCAATGTTAGTTGGTAGAGTTACTTAGTTAGTAAAATTATCTTCTCTGACCTGGCCCGTCGAAGGCGTTCCCGGAGCCGTCGTTGTGCTCGCCCTCGTAGAATGCCAGCCGTATGTCGGTGGGTGCGTCCAGGACCACCTCCTGGAACACCAGGCCTGACACATTACTCCACAGCTGGAAGGCCGTCCGAACCGCCGAGCGCACAGACTTCTGGGATAGGTGCCGCGGCCAGTTCTTGATGCGGTAGGTCAGGTGACGCTTGTACCACTTGTCACCTGAGGAGACACAACAACATCACAGAAATGTTAAAAAAGACCAATGGTTCCCCTGGGCTTCATTACCATATCATTGCTAAAGTTCTAACAAATCATTTTTTAACAGTTTTCTCCTTTCCCTACTGTGTATACCTGTTGGGTTTACCTGGACTAAAGTGCCAAATTAATAGATGGTAATGTAAAGGCTTGTTAACGTTTGACCAGGGCAGCACCACAATAATGTGAAATGTGAAAACGATAAATCAAGTACATGGGCATGGGCCAAGTTTCGCGACCCCCTTCTCTCTAACCAGCGGGATTTGGTTTTTAAATGTTGCGAGATGGGCATTGGAAGCAGGGATAGGAAATGTCTTCTCTTATAAGTAGGCTATGTCAACACCAAAGGCATTATGTCAATGGCAGCCTTTGACTAAAAACCTTTAGAAAAAGGTCCCTAATCCAGACTGCAAATCAGTTTAAGAACCACTGCTCTAAACCAATCATATTTCAGGTCAACAAAACACACAGACAGGGAGATGTATGTCTCTCCCAGAGCTCAGAGGGGTGTAGTACTGGCCTCCAACGCAAGGTCACTGGCTTCCACAGGTGACTTTGGCAGCAACCACTGCTCCAAGCCTCTATTGTTTGCCAAAGTGACGTGTTCTTTTGATCAGTGGTTACTTCTGAAAGTACCAAGATAAGCCAGTAACTTCACTTGGTGGTACAGCCCCCTTGTCCACAGGCCAGCAGTTTATTTCAAAATCCTCAGAGGTAATATCTCCCGACTCCGAGTTGCTCTCCGAGCCCAAATCCACCTGATCCTGCAGCCCCCTGGGTGACCCCTGGGTGACCTGCCTGTCTGTATCCTCTCACTCTTCTACCAACCACAACTGTGAGCCCGCTAAATAAACGACTTCAGCTCATGAAGCGAGACAAAACACCAAGGTGTGTGTGGACCCAGCGACCTGAGCACTCTTCATGCTCAACCAACAAACAGGCACATGCTGGAATCCCTGAGAGGATTTTGGGATATACAGAGACCTCCAAGCACAGCTGGATAAACCAGCAGCACGAATGTACAAATGTGCGAATGTGTGTGTGTGTGTGTGTGTGTGTGTGTGCACAGGGTCTTGTAAACAGTTTGCTCAACGAGCTTGTGGTTCTTGTGACTTGTACATAATTACATGGCTCCCCCCGTCCAAACATCTAAATCACACAGCTCTGCAGGGTACACGTACACACACACACACACACACACACACACACACACACACACGCACGCGTACACACACCGCTACACACCACTACACACCGCTACACTGCACTTTCCTGTTTCAGCTTCCACCTATGTTTGTATACATGGAATTACACAATGTCAAATTACACAGATAAGGCCAGTAACAACACACTCCCCGGGACACTATGCAAAGCCATAACAGGAAGGCTAAGCACATGTCCAAACACTGTTGCCGTAGCCACTGGCGTGAGGAGAGGGACACACACTGCTTGGCTTTCAGCATCGCAGCACTTGCCTGGTTTCTAGACTCACTACTTCGTTTCACTTCAAGAAGAGAGTCTGGCCTCTCACTATTGGGAAATGTTTCCAACTCTAGCATCGTAACGGGCATAGACTTTGTGTTAACTTTGAAGTCACTGGTCCAGCCTAACCAATCACATTGTTCCGGGATTTCTAATGTTACCTCCTACTTTGCCTAATCTTTTACAAACTGATAATAAACCGCATCGACAGTCAGGAATCAATGTATTTATTGTACCTATCTTTTCTGTACATAGATTTACACATTCTTATTTTGAAACCGGCATCATCACTACTCCAGGCACCTTGGAAACGTTAGTGTGTTGTCAGATGCCAGTAGCCTGAAATTAAAATGTAGGGTCTGGGCACTCACCGTTCGCAGTGCTCAGTCCGAGGGGCGGATAATCAGTTGTCTTTCAAATTCCTCTGCACGCTAATAGACAGCGGCAGCGCTATGAGTCCCATGCTTTCCCACCAGCGGAGCTAGTTGGCTAGTTCAAACGCTTGCCAACTTAATAAAAGCTTAACTCGTGTCACACTGTTCGCCAGCAGCAACATCCATCTTATTTGTTTTCAAGTAGCAGGGAATTCAAGCCAAACCGCTTGCAACTCTGCCATCAATCATTATGTTAAGCCCACCTAACCACTTATATACACAATTTCATTGGCCTGATTAAGTTTTGATTTCTGGAGCTCACAAGCCAACGGAGAGTTGCTAGACTAGCCCTGGCAGCAAATGTAATTTGATTTAGATTTCTAGGCTAAGATGCCAGACTAATATCTCAGTAAAATGAAAAGGCGGGCGGGGCCATGCCAGGCTATCACAGGAGGTAATAAGAAGGTCAAGAGATGAGTGTTGAACTCCTTCAAGAGTGCCAGTGTTGTTATATTGCATACAGAAACACATTGCCTTTGACCACACGTTCATGAATGAGCATCGAATGTGTGAATGAGCTGAATGGAAACCCAACTACTGAGGCAAGGTTGAGATCAATTGTGTGACAAGGATGACAATGGACAGGACTGAGGTCATCAAGGGGATGCCGTTATACTGAGACAGAACTGAGACATGATTGAGACAATCTGAGAGTGTCTCTGATAGACATCTGGCAGTGAGGACAGGCTGGAGAGAGCTCTTGGGCCACTTAAGATCCCACAGACAGATAGAGAGAGGGTGAGATGGAGAAGGAGACACAGAGAAAGGGTATGGATGGAGAGATAGAGGGAGAGAGAGGTGAAGAGAGTGGAGAAGACTGAAGAAAAGGAGAGAGATATAGACAGAGAGATATAGACAGATAGAGAAAGAGAGGGAGAGAGAGCGAATGCATGGAGGAGAGATAGAGAGAGATTTAGGGTTCTGGGAGTGAGGGAGAGAGGAAAGAGGTCTGGAAGTGAGGGAGCGAGGTCTAGGAGAGAGAGAGAGAGACAGGGAGAGAAGGAAAGAGGTCTGGGAGTGAGGGAAAGAGAGAGAGGGAGAGAGGTCCGGGAGTGAGGGAGAGAGGGAGAAAGAGAGAGAGGTCTGGAAGTGAGGGAGTGAGGTCTAGGAGAGAGAGAGAAAGAGAGGGAGAGAGGGAAAGAGGTCTGGTAGTGAGGGAGAGAGGGAGAAAGAGAGAGAGGTCTGGGAGTGAGGGAGCAAGGTCTGGGAGAGAGGGAGAGAGGTCCGGGAATGAGGGAGAGAGAGAGGGAGAGAGAGAGGGAGAGAGGGGAGGGAGAGGGAGAGAGAGAGGGAGAGAGAGAGGAGAGAGGGAGAGAGAGAGGGAGAGAGGTCCAGGAACGAGGGAGAGAGAGAGGGAGAGAGGTCTGGGAGTGAGGGCAGTGGCGGGGCAGAGTGGCCCCTCAGGGAAGGGTGATGACGGGGCCCCTCAGGGAAGGGTGATGACGGGGCCCAGAGCCCAGAGCCAGCTGCTGTGTCAGAGCAGGCCACAGGAATCCACCCTACACGCCTCAAACATCTGGCCCAGATGCTCTCTCTCTGTGTGTGTGTGTGTGTGTGTGTGTGTGTGT
The DNA here is from genome assembly GCF_017589495.1 of Alosa alosa. NCBI lineage: Eukaryota > Metazoa > Chordata > Actinopteri > Clupeiformes > Clupeidae > Alosa > Alosa alosa. The sequence continues at coordinate 22,623,363 of NC_063203.1, read as the reverse complement.
GACAGAGATAGAGAAGTGTGTTTGTAAGGTAATACAGCTCAATCTGTCACACTGAGAAAACACTAGTGAGAATACAAAGAAACTGCAAGAGGATTTCCATTATTCAAGAACGTCACGTAGACAAGTAAATTTGCTGTTAAATGTAGATCAATTTCAGCTAGAATTCCTGTAATAGGAACAGGGAATGGGATCATCTTCACATTAATTTTCATGGCACAGTGTCAACTATTCCAGCCTGTCACCTATGCCATGCACTATGCAGTTATGTGGTTTGTGTCACACTACGCCATGACAATGCCTTGTCTGTAGTTTGCTAGTTTTTGACCAAAGTCTCCATCTGTTGCTTTAAGAGGCCTATGAATAACATATTATCTAGTGCTCCAAGCAAAATATTAGATAAGCACTAGGATTCACTATTTGATTACTGTAAATCATAACATTGCAATATTTCCATACTGGTACAGGAATACCTATAAATGAGAGTTTTTAAGGGTTTGGACTTGATGAAGCATGTAGAGGGGGGAATGTTCCCATCTGGCTGCAGTGGGCCTGAGCAGCATTTAAGGGTTGTCCCGAGGGGAGAACCATAACGGAGCAGGATGTTGGATCCCGAAGACATTCCATGACTTCCCAAATGGGAGTAATTAGTATTGCAGTAGGCAGAGACTGGGAGCCAGAGAGGGGGATACAGATAGTCTGAATGAAAGAGAGGAAGAGGAAGAGAGGAGTGAACAAATGAGAGAGAGATGGAGACAGGGAGAGAGAGAGAGAGAGCTGTTGCAGTGACTAGGAAGTGACCATTAGGCAGTAGTGTTTAGTAAGAGGAAGTTAGGGCTTTAACAGTTTTCGGAGAAAACAGTACAGTTTTCAGAGAAAATGTGTTAGAAAACTTAGTTTTTAAACTTAATTTTGGAAAAAATGCAATTCTTAAATACCTTCTTCATTTCTGAGCACTGGTGCACCAAGATTCAAGATTCAAGATTCAATCTTGAATCTTGGTGCACCAGTGCTCAGAAATGAAGAAGGTATTTAGAATTTAAAAACTAAGTTATTTTTTACTATTGCCACACCCAAACTGTAGGAGTATTTTAAAGAGAGAAGGAGGGAGACTGAGAGAGGTGAGAGTGAGAGCATGGGAGGGAGAGAGAGGTGAAAGTCTTGGCTTATCTTGGACAAGGTGATGGAATGCAGACTTTAAATGGAAGCAACGGTCGAATTCCCACAACATGTGTGAAATGTTTGAGCGACAAGGTGTGTTGTGCTTGAGGCTCTTTAAAATTTCCTCAATACGCACTGGGGCCTTGTTCAAACACAACAAGCCTGAGCAACAAAACAAGCATAACTTATTAAACACTGCAAGGATATGATATATGGGGGTAAGGTCACACACTATTAAACAACTAACACAAACAGTTGAAAATATACTTTAAGCAAAAACAACGACCCAGACGTGTTTGGGTCATTTAAAAACGGTCCGATAGTGAGGTCACTCTGAAGTTACACAGCACAGATAATTACAGTTGCATTTCTCAATAACAGAGGAGCCAAGAGCTTGGCTGTGAGGCGGATTTCATCACTCCAGGGCTCCAGAAACGGGCTACAGACGTGTTTGTCTTCTTCACACGGTCAAACAGATAGGAGGCGTCAGGTACCAACTTGACTTTGGCTGAAGCTGCTTTCACACAGCAGCATTCCAGCAGTGTTAACAAATCCCTCAAGTGACACGAGGGAATGTGGAGTTGTTTCTGCCGATTCAACACTGTTACAACACAGACGGAGTGGCACGGTGGGGCCTCTCAGCAGTCACACAACAGCTGAGGCCGGGGGGGATTCTGGGCCATGTCTGGCCCATAACCGGCCCTCCTCCGTCACATCTGTGCCGCCTCAGGGCAGCAGTCAGACGCCCGCGGGCTAATCTCTCTGTCTATACACACACTTCTCTCCTCTCTTCCTGTGTAGCATCATGGGAGGAAGTGGAGGAAGAGGGAATGGTGAAGTGGCTTGGACACAACCACAGGTAGTGGGGCGCCTGAAACAACACAGACTAACAGAGCCTGGGATCGTTTCCATCTTTATTGCTAATCACAACAGCCAGCACCGAGAGGGAAAACTAATATATCATCAATACAACAGGTATTTCCTTACTCCGTGTCTAATGGGTTTTACAGAGCTAAACTCCTGAGAGCAGAAGTCAATCAGGAGTATGTGGTGTTTTACGTAAGGGTCGGTCAGCTAGACTACAGACTTTATTACTGCTTACTTAAGGCCTTTACTGTCCATGCTGTGGACGGGATCTGTAATTAAGTTGTTGTTTTTGGCATGTGTGAGCGCTCCTGGGGTGGTGCAGGGGTGTGTAACAAACCCCAGATCAGGTGAGGTCAGGCGGAGGGGCAGGACAGGTAGGAATTATCTAACGCATGCCTCCACCTGTAGGGGAGGAGTTCCACACGGAGCCGACCTCGGGCCTGTCCAACGAGGCCAGTAATTATACATTCGGCACTGCCGCTGGTAATTATGTTATATGACGTCAGACACGCCCAGACTGCACGTCCCTGACTACCGGGAAACAAATGGCTGGAAAGAAACCGAATGTCTCTAGTTCCCAGTATTGCACACAAAAAAACACTTTTTCAAACAACTCATTCCATTTCCATTTGTTTCCATATGGGGTCTATGAGGCGGATTGATGACTTGCTGACTGTTCAATGAGAGCGCAACTGGTAGTAAATCACCAACGCATGCCTCTGTTCACACTGTTTTGTCTTTGGAAATGATGAGTTTCATCAGTAGAAGTACTGACTGGCTGTCAACACATCGTATGACCATGTTAACAGCCACACAGTTTCACTCTGAGGTAGTCGGCATCCACTACAGGTGACAGAAACGGCCACTCACCTGTCTGTATGTATCTCTTCCTGCGCAGGTGCCCCCCACCGCCGCTGCCTCCTGTGAAGATGGCGTTGACCCTCTTCGCCCAGGCTCGATGACTACCACCGTCTTTCACCCCGCAACGCGGCGCTGCCATCTTCCCCAGGGTGGCGCTGTCCAGGCTGCCGGTGACTGGCAAGTGGGAAAGCCACTGGAACTCCCTGTCAAGAGACATGACGATTATTTATACTCTTACTGAAGCCCCATCTCTCTGTGCACAGCCTCTAGTTTTAGTCAGTCAGTACTGCGTGTTTGCTCTCTGAAATGGCTGCCATTTGTGTTGTCTGCATACTACTGATGATGAATTCAGGTAGTGAGCACAGAGTGAAATAGACTCCCTTACACATACCACAGTCCCTAAAACAAAAAGACACACTAGATCAACTAAATCAACTAGAAATCAAGTAACGTGAGAGATGTGAAATGAACTGAGACTGTCAGAGAATAGATCAGAGAAAGATAGAGATCATATACATATTTCCATATTATTACCACCCTGTTAACCAATCATCTTGACCTAACACTTTTCATTATGCCATGATTGCCGCATTAGACAGGGAGAGCCAGAGGGAATAGGAGAAACAAAATGAGATTGAGAGGAAGCTGAAAAAGAGGTGTGTGGTGTCGGCCATATTTGCCACACAGGCAGCAGGGCCACCCCTCCTGAAATGTGTGGAGACTCCTTGGCCAGCTGACTCAGCCTAATGGGCCTGGCCCAGGCCCAGCCAGCCATCCAGCCAGCGCACATCTAGATAAATGTAAATTCCAGCGTAAATAATGGTCATTAGATTACAGCTCCACAAGCCAATCTTAATAGGTCCGCTAGTTGCGCCTGATTGGCTGCCTGTCTCAGAGCAGTCCCGGAGCTCAGTCACCCGCTTGGTATGGAGGTCTGTAAAAACACCCCCACAAATATAGTGCATTACATGAGCTGAAGTCATACAGGACTTGACTGAAGCAAGCAGTCATTAAACTCCTTCTCTCACATAAATGACCAAGCACTTTTAATGAAGCCAAGGAGGGTGTGGAAAATCAGGCTCATGCATAACTGTTACACACTAAAGTTATTTCTTCTTGCTGTAGCAGGGTTTGGATGGAGCAATGGTTGTTTGTTTGTTTGTGTTTTAGCTGTATACTGGAATACACACACAGAGTGAAAACACAGAGAGAGAGAGAGAGAGAGAGAGAGAGAGAGGTGCATTCGGCTCTGTGACATTGCAATGTCCCTGTCCTCAATAAATGGATAAAGACTCCTTCAGGCAAGAACATCCTAAGAGAGACAAACTGCCGGGAGGATTTATGGGTAGTAAATTTCAGAGAAGGATGACAGTTTGAAATGGGTAATGAACAGAAAAGAACAGAAAAATACCCGGCTGCTAATCAGAAGATGTTCAGACTCACTCAACCACCAAGTAACAGCCACACATCTTCCTGTCAGTCTATTAGATAATGTACTCACTGAAGTTAGAGCCGTGGTGCGGTATGTTTTTGTGTAGTAATGTGTGATAGTACAGTATAGTGTAGTATAGTGCAGTATAGTATGGTATATTATAGTATTCTATAGTATTGTATAATTTAGTTCCGTTAAGTTACTTTATTTGTCCTAAAAGAAAGGACTGTCTGCATTTATCCGATCCGGGAGTAGTGTACACACACACACACACATACACACGCAAACTAGGAGCAGTGACCTAACCAGGAGCCCACACACACTCTAGTACACACATACACATCCGGAGTAGTCAGCAGCCCTTGATCTAGCGCCCAGGGAATCATATAAATTAGTATAGTATAGTATGGTATTGTAGAGTATGGTATGGTATGATATGGTCAAGTGCAGTGCAGTGTTGTGGAGCTGATTACCCAACGGCTGACTTGAGCTCTGCAGCATTGTGCCTGTGATCGCTCTGGTGCAGGTATCCATACCTCTCGAGGAAGCCCTGGGAGACAGACACACACACCACAGTCAGTCACAGCTGTGTCACTGTATACACCGCCTGACGTGGTGTACTTTAGGGGAAGATAGATGCTTTCCCTTGAATGTACATGTCACCCCATCTCCACACAGACAGACAGACACACACACACACACACACACACACACACACACACACACACACACACACACACACACGCACAAGAACAAGCACACAGACACACACACACACACACAGACACACACACACACACACACACACACACACACACACACACACACACACACTCACACACGCACAAGAACAAGCACACAGACACACACACACAGATGTTGACCTCTGCGTGAAGTTGTAGAGAGAGTCTAAGAGGGGATCTGGGAGGTTTGAAAAGGATTCAGTAGACCTTTTGAAATGAGAATTTATTTTAATAAATCAAATTAATTTAGAGATGTTTCATATTCATTTGTGTTGTGCATTTGATTCGTATCATACAGTAACAGCATTGAGGCGAAAGAAAATATTGAACTTGGTTTTGCGTCGGAAAAAAGGATACAGAACATGAAATCCTATAGGCTAGTATGAAATGAAGCTCAAAAACTGATTGCATGTCACCAGAGCATTTTAAGGCTGCTCTGGTATGTTCTACACTCCTCAGACATTTCCCCTCATCACGTTATACCTGTAATTAAGCATCTACTCTTTCCCCTCGCTCAGGTAGAAACACATACATACACCTTTACTCCTCGTTCCGTAGGGTGATGAGAGTTTCCTAGAACATTCCAGACCACCCATAAACGCCAGCCAGGGAAGACCCCAGAGGAGGGCGTAATAATTCCCAGAAGGCATTGCACTGACAGAATCCGGGACGATTACAGATATGCCGTGATACCCGGAGGAAATTAGAACCCGTTCATGCCACAGCTGGATCATGTTAGACCCAAATATGGCTCATGTTGCAGGCGTTGTAGAACTGACTAAGTCAGCTCATTTCATGGGCTTTATGCTGCCATCCCCTCAATAAAGATCAGATGTATAACATAAATAATGCAGATTCTCTGGATTCTCTATAATGCCAAAGCTATCTGTTGATCTTTATGTTTAGTTTAACAAAATGGTGAAATGGCGATGGAAAGCATTTCAACAGATTCTGCATGTAGCCCATCCAGTGTGGAATATGTTTGACTTATAATGCTTAGCATAACTTGGCAGCAGGTGAGTTTTTTTTTTAGCGTAGTACCGAAAAAGACCAAAAAGCAACAAAAAAGACACCTCAGTCAACTTTCCAAGTTGAGATAGACTAGAAAGCCTTAAGACAAAAAACAACATGACAACATGCCATGAATGAATATTGAAACAAACAAAAAAACACACCACTAAAAAAAACATAGAGAGAAGAAATAGGCCTAGCCCATGTTTTTTGTCCGTCTCAGGCAACAGACAGGTGAGAGCCTTTAAGCCAACAATGAAAATGGATGAACTTTATGGAAAAAATGTTTAATCATTTGGCCTATCATTTATGGATAATGTAAACAGAAGATCTCATCATTTATAAAAAACATTCTTGGTGCCACCCACAAAAGGCATGTTTCAGTGCCCATTGTGTTCATGGTTAACAATACAATGAAAGGCACCACACATTCTTGTGGGTAACTGCCTTCAGTCATTTTGTTTTCTATTTTAAGGGCTGTTGGGTGTAATTCAATTTTCACCACATCTGAATATGTCTTGTCCCTATTTCCCAACCATGCCAGTTTAAGTTCTCATCCAGCTGACTTTCCCAACCACATGAGAGTCGAACAGACACTCCCATGGCTGGCTGACGAGGGCCAAAAAAACAGGAGGACAATACTAGTTTTAGAACAGCACAAAGCCCCGTGTCTAAATTTCTAACCGGGCTTTTCAGTTATTTTCTGACAAAGACTTACACCAAAAAGCGAGACGATTTATCATTGATGTCTTAGGGAGACGAGCAGGATGAGGCCCCAGAGGGATGATAACAGCGGGTGTGGGGGAGCACAGCGCAAAGGGAGAATCAGAGGCTACCCAGACTGGAGCATTTAGCAAAGTCGTCTTTCCATTCAGCTCACTGCACAGCAATAGGCTGTAATGAAATGGTGCCTTGAGCCAGGTTGGCCTAAATTGTAGCCTATTTAGTATTTGAGAATTAAACATGTGCAGTGCCACTTTCGACTTCTGTGAAGACTTCACTCAGTTATTGCAAAGTAGCCTATGAGGAAAAGGTGAAGAGGATGCAATGGTCTAGTCTAGCCCATTTTCCCCTAGTAAAAGTGGGCTTAGTTAGGGAAACAGTTTCTTAAAAGTGCTAAATAAACCACTGATTGCGAAATTAAAAATAGCCTGGGCCCACTTCAATATTCCAGTAGTTTATCTGATCTAATCTTGCCTGACGAGCCAGACCCACATCTAATCCACACAGGCAAAACAAAGTACCGCAATGCCAGGACGCATAAAAATACGCTCAAAGGCTTGTTTAAAACCACATGTAGCCTAGCTTAGGCTACTCTACCTGTTATTAAAACCAATTGGAGGTTGTGGTGGGCGTATGCTCCTTCGGGCATATGGCGAGTTAATGAGCAGGTTAAATCTCCTTTCGACAGACCGCGCGTAATTTTAATGAACAGCCGCTCAGTCTATCAACATGTCCTACACATTCAAATTAGGCTAAACATAACTGCTTAAGCTCATAGCCAAACTGACGGAAACAATAGTCTGGCAAAGATATCTAACAGAGGAGTTTAGGCTCCTTTATGACAAAGCGTCACCTACCTGGACATCAGCTTGACTTGCTTCCCACTTCGATACCGGTGAGCAATGGCATGCAACGCACAGAAGCGCCAGTAACAGGCGTAACTCAACAGTGCACGGCGAGAAAACGGCGATCATAGTAGGCTACTGTATTTGAGTCACCATCAAAATACTAGAAAGGGTATTCAGCACGCGAAAACTGACATTCTCCCACACCCACTGCGAGGCTCTACTGTGGAGAATTCGTTTCACTACCCAGCTTACTCTGCAGTGCGCTCCCATGCCGGGTCCGAGTATGCGCTTGCAGCAGTCCGCTGGATTTTAGGAGCGGGAGGGCAGTAGCGCCTCCCAGACACACGGGCGTGCCTCCTATCGTCAACTCAAGTTCAAGGTAACATCTGCGAAGCAGTGAGACTAAACTGGCAAACGTGCTCCTTTTAGCGCAGATATAGCAGAGGCATTACTTATTTTAATTTTTTTTTTTTAGTCTTCTGTATGACATTTCTCTCTTAGGCATATCTTTATAACAAAATATACACTGAATTGGCCGAGTCTGGCAATACAGGTGATGCCTGCAGCATAGGAGCAGTAAACGCAACAGGTTAAGATCAGAATGGTGTTTAATATCATTTGAAAAACAAAAAGAAAAACAGAACAGTAAAGTAAAACAGATCAGTTTAATCTTACAAAACAATGATATGAAGTCTGGTACAAGTCTAGGTCAAGCTCAAAAATGTCAAAACTTACTAGAATCAGGGGAAAAAGGGGAGGGGAGGAAGAAACAAACCAAAAAAAAAAAAAAAAAAAAAGTAACAAAAATAACCTCTGGCCATGCCCCTCCCTCCCTCCCTCTTTTCCCTGCCCACCCACCCCCCCAACCAATCCCCTCACAGTAGACAATCATCAACACTTCTGCCTCAAAAAGATCGCTTAGAAACAGTTCATCAATAGGACGCGCTGGCAATGAAAGGTATGCAAATCGCAGATGTGGACGTGACCCCTCCCCTCCGACCCATGACCCCTTCCTCGTCACCTCGGCGACAACCCCGGACCACTGGAGCGGGGCTCTGGGGAGATTCTTTAGTATGGCCGGTCTCTCCTGTCTTCCCTGTGATCGCCTCTGAAGAGAAGGGGGGGTCATGAATCACCTCTGCACATAGGGCAACATATTTGACTAAAGAGTTAATTTCACATGTACATGGTTTTAAGAACACATTTAACTAGCTCAATCAGTGCATGAAAACAACGTAACACCAATGCTAACAGAGGTGCTTAGTTGAGCAATCATTACATAAGTAGTCATGCCAATGCTTAAATGGTATCCCAACAGAGATAAGCAGAGGGTCGACATTGCGATCACCACTAGTTGCTCAGGTAAATTCTGGAAAAGTCCAGAAAATCCCAGGTAACCCACCTTCCTCCCATCTTGTAGCCGCCGCCGCCGCCGTATCCTCCGCCACCTCCTCCATAGCCACCGCGATCTCCACCCCGGAAACCGCCGCCACGGCCCCTGAAGCCACCTCCACGGTCGCCGCCGTAACCTCCCCTACCACCGCCGCCACCGCGGTCTGGGGCCGCACGGGAAACAGAGGGACACGTGATTAAACTACGCTAGTTTACTGTGAAAAGCAGTTTGTCTCAACTACATGGTTCTTTTTTTGTTGTTGTTGTTCATGATTACTGCAGAGGGAGGGAATCCATGAGTGAGGGCATAAGGAGGGCATTGACGGGGCACCTGTGTGCCCAGGGGCTAGAGGCCAGTGCTCCCGACATACCTCCGCCGTAGCTGTCTCCAGGCTTGGGCGCGCCACACTTGTTACACTCTTGACGGCGAGCAAAGTTCATGTTGCCACAGGAGCTGAGGAAGGAGAAAAATCAAGGATGAACACACACATACACACACACACTCTACCAGCCACCGTCACATAAATGGACCCCATAGCAAACTACTTGGTGAAATTACCAGTCACTTTTTTATATTTCCACAGCGTCTGGTTGGTGCAAATTTCAATCACCGCCATACACACTTAAGACCACACCTCTGCTTCCATTTTGCAGTCTACAGATTTTTTAAAAAAAGACTTGACCAAATCCATCTATTTGACCTAAAGCTGCAACCAAATTATTTTCAAAGTCAACTAATCTGTTACTTTCATGATTAATCAATGTGTTGTTTTATTTGATAAAATCAGTTAATTTTGCATCTTTCTGAAAAATTGTCACAAACGAATTAACCAATTACCAAAAATAGCACCAATAAAGGAGTTTAGTGGACAATTTAGTCAATTAATTTCATTTGAATTGTTCCAGCCTTATTTTCACCAAATCCAAATGAGGACTAATAAAACAGGATGCATGTTCTTCTGAAGTCAAGGCGAACATCCAAGCAGCACCCATCCATATAATTGAACAGCTGTGATTAAATAAAATGACCTCAGGGGTAAAAGAAAGGTACAGGTGAGGCATCTGCCCAACTCCCTCCTCCAGTGCACATATCACCACTCACTTAACTCCCTGTGGTAGAATCTACATAGGAATAAGAACAGCGCCCTCTACCTGTTGGGACAGGGCCAGTCTCCACCCTTCACGTCAAAGCTGGGTCCGCCACCACCAAATCCACCGCGACCCCTGAACCCTGGAAGGAGGGACAGAAAGAACCAGGATCAGGTGTTGCATCAAACCAGCCATGACCAGGCAGTGATTTTTGTATCAAAAACATTTTCTTCTACAGCTTACAAAATAGATGGCGCTTCCGAAATCACTGAGTTATCAGGTTAAATAACAATGATATCTATTGTTCAAAATAATTGTGATAATGGTTTTTGCTTTAATTAAAAGGGTTAGTCAGGTTGGAACAGGCTCCAGCAGCACATGGTTAGAATTCGAAACTGGTTTAAAGAACAAGCACAACATGAATGAAATTGAGAAAAAGGAAACGTTTTGAACCTCCACGTCCTCTGCCGCCACCACCACCACCACCACCTCCTCGGCTGCCGGCTGCAAATTCAGCCCTACGGGTGGCAAACGACACCTTGATGGGTTTTCCTTGGAACTCCTTTCCTGTTGAAGTCAAAAGAAGTGGTGCACACAATAAACATGACAAATTCAAAAGATATGAACAGCAGTTTGTAGCAGCAGACCGTTTGAGTGAGGACGGGAGGCATATGAAGTGGGGGGGGGTACAAATGAGTAGTTATAGGAACTTACACGATACAGCCTGTGACCGAGCAAGATCCCAGTTGTGAGTTCAAGCAACATGACGCGGGTGGAAATGTGGTTGATAAACATGTTTCAAAGAGGGTTAGTCTGTGGCTAATGGCTGGTGCTATAGCAGGACTCAACATGGCTCTGCTTCCGATCTGAGCAGGCATCTGTTTTTTGCGTATGTCAGTTTAGTCAATTAATATCAAAATCATGAGACCTTTTAAAAAAAAAAACACTATTCCCATTCCACATCAAACAAGTGGATTTTATGTTAGCAGTACCTACAGGCTTACTGTACCCGAACTTAACCAAACTGACTTTAAAACCGAGGTACACATCGAACCGTGATTTTGTGTACCGTTACACCACTACCACCTAGAATCTCCGTTCAATTTCATCTCACCATCAACTATTTCCACTTTCAATACTAGCCTGGCATCTGACAATGCACTAACATTTCCCTCGGCCATCAGGGTGCTTGGCCATTCAGCAACGAGGGGATGTCATTTTGAAAATGGCTGCGGTAAAAGGTAGATTAGTAGCAAAGCTACTACGCCAATGTGGTTTATTATCCATTTTTTAAAGGTTAGGCAAAGTAGGAAGTAACATTAGGATTCTCTGATCAATGTGATTCATTAGGCTGGACCAACGATTTCAAAGTTTACACAAAGCATGTGAACCAAACAATGTGAACCAAAGCAGTGAGTCTGGAAAACAGGCTAGTGCTCACCATCAAACCAGTCAATGGCAGCTTTGGCAGAGGGCGGGTCGTCAAACGAGACGGTGGCTTCCCCTTTCAGCTTCCCCGTCGCCTTGTCTGTGTAGAGGTTAATCATAGGCAGGCCGGTTTTCTTGTTCAACTGTAGCAAAAAAAAAAAAAAAAAAAAAAAAAAAAAACAGAATGAAAATGACTGCAACTTGCAAGTGGTGATTGTAGCAGTAGAATATTTGTGTTTACTTAGGAGAGACTTTTATCTAGTATAATGGGCTACTTAAACGAAAGGCTCTCAATGCGGCCAATTTAACTGTGTCATAACGGCATCTTCTGTTATATTATGCTCCTTACATCTTCACTCAGACACTGAATATCTTGTTTGCCCAATAATAACCATTTTAACTCGCATAAATCCTTCTTTATCGTACCGTGCTGATTTACTAGGTAACACCTAACCGGGTCCGTGTAGACATTAATTACATTAACAATAGTGGCAGGTTCAAACACACCTGGCTCCACCGAAAACAAACGAGCCGTACATGCAAAGAGCCAATAAGACATTAACAATAGCAAATCTTCATAATAACTGGATGTCAAACTGAACGTTAAATGGCCAACACTCAAATACGTGCCATTGAAGATAATGGCATTCGCTAAAAGGAATAACCGTAAATGTGAGCAGAATCAGACAAGCTGGCTACAGCTAGAGGGAAGTGGCTTGCCTTGATGATGCCAATCTGCTTGAAGTAGTCGGCCACTTCCTGAGTGGTTACGTCTTCTCCCAGGCCCTGAACAAAGATGGTGTTGTTGTCAGAGTTGTCCGTCTCTCCACCTAAACAAGGAAAACAAAAACGAGAAAGCTGAGAAACACGGGATCCCTTAAAGCAAGCTTGGCGGACCAAGTGACTCATCTCTAGTCCACCCAATCATGCACAACGTAGCTTAAGCAGAACCAGACTCGCATCTGGCCCATACTCACCAGCATCATCCCTTTGGCCGTAGTCTCTGGGTCCTGAAAGACAACAAAACAGGAGAAGGGAGGGAGACGCCGTTAGATGCTTAACTGCATAACTACTATTTGGGCTACATATTTTTTTTTTTTTTGTATAAACAAGCTTCTTTCTGTCTTTTACAATTGACTGGCAATATACTGACAATATAAAGCTATCCACCAGTGTTTGCATAACCTTTGAGTGATTGGAGAACTCCTTGCAGCACCAAAGCACAGGGTCTTGAGTTTAGCAAACAAAACAAACCACAAGTACTCTTTGGCTAAGGCAAGTTTCTTTCCACCACAGGCGACAGTGGCTCATCCATAGGCTGCCATTTACCACGCTCTCACCCTCCATGCAAGTGTAAGGTTAATCATGTTACAGATATAAGCTTATACCAGATGAGCTTTTACCAGAGGAAAACCTCATACAGACAGTTTAAATACTGATGCTCCTGGGGTATGCACAGACATAAATGGTGGCTCAAGAGATTGATCTTTGTAAAGTAAGCTTTTTTTTTCCCCCTTTTATTATTTCTTCCTCTCCTTTTTCTTTTTTTTTTTCCTCCTCCTCTCATTCCTTCCTCCCCCATTGAGACGGTTCTGATGCTCATCACTTACCACCGAAATTTTTGTAGCCACCACGGTCCCCACCACTGCGGAGGAAAAATTGAAGATATGATGGCTTTCCTTTGTCGCAAACCAGGAGCCCAAAGCTCCCCACTACACAGTCACAGTTCTAGGATGCCCTGCCATGGTTAACTCAGAAGGTAGGGAGGTCTCCCATCCAACACAAGTTGGGCCAATAGACGAAACAGGAGACAATGTGTAGGAAATTTAAAGTAACTGGGGCCAAATTTTGACTTCAAATCTACAGTCAGTTTTGCAAATGAAGAGTGGTTGATCCATAGTCAGATTTGTTCAGGAAATCAGAAAGTTATGATTTGAGTGTCTGGTCCCAAAACTTTGGCAGGGTCGCCTCTGGGCTACCTTGTAAATGTGGGGTTTAAATTTTAACCAGTGTGACACTAAAGTTCTAGAAGCGTACAATGAGAATCTATTTTTCTTCCATTGAGTGCTTATATGAGCTCCAATGGCTGAGGTCCGAGTTAAATTTCATTCACTTTGATACCTGCAGTATAAAATGTAGACCATGTTAACACAAAAGCAAACCAGTCCATGTGAAACAAGAACACAACACTGCAATGTCACCGTTTTAACATTGTCCCCATTTGAATACTTGATTTGGCAAGCTTGTGCTGCATGTCGACAGCAAATACAACCTCAGGGCAGATTTCACAGTCCATGGGGTTTCCGCAAATCTAAATGGGAAGGGGGTGGGGTGGCCATATAGCAGGGCGAAACTTTACAACCAGTGGACTTTCTAAATGGTGCACAGGAACATGAGGCACTGGCAAATCATTACCTCCCGAGACCTAAACAGATCCCATATATATCTACCAATGACGGGACAGGTGGATACAGGACAAGTGGATAAAGTGTTTCTTTTTTTTACCCCATGGCAGTCAATCCTCTTGCTAGATTTACAGTGAACAGATAAAAACAAGGCAGGCTGCAAAGCACGTATGGCAACATACTAATTTCATTACTAAGGTGTTGGGAGACTGGTATCATTTAAAAATGAATACATACATTAGTTATGTGTTGAATAGAGTACTGAATGGCTTTCCGTGACACTTTACATACAGATAGAAGCACTGTAGTGTACTGCCTAGACACAGGAATGTGACCACACAGGGAGGATACCTTTGAGAGAGCAGAGGTGCTCTGTGCAAACAGGTAGTGAGGTGCGGCACCAAATCTCATGACTGGCAGAGCTTCCAGGACGAACAGGTGAGCACCAGTCAACACATTCCCCACATCACCTTGCGCTAACAGACTCAAGAGTGAATCCAAGGGGGTTGCAGGGTATTACCGTAACACTTGTGCTACCAGTTCAGCTGAGAGACTGTGGAGGTGTGGGTAGGGTGGATGAAGTACATGAGTGGAGTGAGGGGAAAAGGGTGGTGTGGAGGTAGGGGTGTGTGTGTGTGTGTGTGTTTTGGGGGTTAGATTTAGGGTTTAGGCAGGGGGGCCTAAATGGTTTAGGTGGAGGATTAAGAATGGAAAACATGGGCATCCCTCTCTAAATGTGATTTATACCTTTTGGGGCTGCACGCTCAGTGACTTACCCCATACCAGAAGGTGGGCCTCCTCTTCCGCCACGGTCGTAGCCACCGCGATCATAGCCACCGCGATCGTAGCCGCCACGGCCCCTGCCACGGTAGCCCTCGGAGCGGTCAGAACCAGCATCGTCTCCATACCGCCGGCTCTCACCTGCGAGGGACAAACATGGGCACAATGACACTCCGACACGACACGCACAGCAGCCTCACAGCCAACGACCTCAGAGGGGTAAACTATGGCGCGGGGTTAGGGGGCCTGTTGAGGCAGAGGTGCATTCAAATGTTACATTGTTGGCTTTAAAGTGTTAACAACAATGACGAGCAACAAGGCAACTGTACGCCTTGGTTCGCTGAATTCTGAACACTCCTTTTGCTCAACATTAGACTCAACATACCATTATTCTCGCGTCATAGTATAACCCACAGGTCTTCAGCCAACACAGAAGAGAATATCTAGCTGCCTTTATCTAGCACACACACAAACGTGCACCCACACCCTCATCTTTGAGCCCCAACTCCAGCAGTACCAAAAAGTCCATCAGCAGAAACATAACTTCTACCACAAATTGCTCAAAGACTGTAACAATTGCACAAGTTAAAGCTGTAGTTGGCAAGTCTGACAGATTGAGGGGACTTAACCAACATTTTGAATGGTTACAACTCATGCCCCTCGCCCACTACCACAGAGCACCCTCTCATCGAGTTTGTGCTCGTCAGTGCGCACCAGACTGTGATTGACAGTCAGATCTCACACAGCCCTGCTCTGATTGGACCAGAAGAACGGGAGCTGTGGATTTTTGCAAAACAAATAACAGGCTCTTGGTGGAGGTAGAAGTGAGTTTTTCTTTTCTAAAACCGGCTGATTTATGTTGTTCTGTCAGAGCATAGTGTCGGTTTCAGTGAATATTATCAAAAAAAAAAATCTTGCCAACTGCAGCTCTAAGATTAGACAACAGACTTAGTTTTGACTACAGTCTACAGCAGAGATGATAGTTTGGCAGCCGTGGAGAGAGGAAAAGGCCTAATGTGTGTGGGAAATTGCTGCTCGTAACTAGTGAACAGGCACGTGAGGACACTTTACCCTCGTTCCTCCTTCCATAGCCCCCTTGAGACTGGCCATAACCACCTGACTGTTGGCCATAGCCTCCTCCACCCCCAGCTACTGGAGCAGCAGATTGACCATAGCTGTTGCCGGACTGTTGTCCGTAGCCACCTGTGGCTGGCTGGCCATAGCCCGCACTGGGCGGCTGGCCGTAAGAGGCCTTGTCACTGTACCTGCAGAGGATCGACAGGGGAAAGAGGGCACCGTGTTAGCAAAGATGGCTTGACCTTGAAAATGTATACATGTCCTACGAGAGGCCATTTGCGTTACAGCGCAGACAGGTTAACACCACATAAGTGGAGGGACACAGTTATCCAGACTTTCTACCACAGCCATGAAAGTACAGTCAATGCAGTGTTTCCCATACATTGACTTATTTGTAGCGGCACACCACAATATCAACATTGACCACCACACAATGATTTTCCAGGTTGAACTAAATTGTGCTTAAATCTGGTTAGCATCATAACCACGCTGTGCTAATTTGTTAAAAACTGTTGTATTCAAGTTAATTCTGCAAACCAACCACCACAAATGGAATTCAATTCTGTGGGAAACACTGCAATGTCAACAAAAGGAAACCAAAACCACCAAGTTGATATGCAAGAAGACTTATAGGAACCTACTCAAACACTAGTATCAAACATGTTAGTGTATCTTCTTTAAAGTTGTTTAATTGTTTTCATTTAAAATAGATTCCATGATTGGTTAAGAGCTTAATTAAACTGTAGTTGTACATTTCACCAGTGGTGGCTACAACCCTTGGAATTAAAAGTGAACCAAGTGTCCAGAACTACATTCTCAATTAAAAATTGATTTGGTGGCTAACAGAGTCAGAGGTAGAATAGGGTTGGGAGTCTTCTAAGTATAAGTATATATACACTCTTTTGATCCCGTAAGGTAAATTTGGTCTCTGCATTTATCCCAATCCGTGAATTAATGACACACACTCAGCACACAGTGAACACAGTGAGGTGAAGCACACACTAATCCCGGCACAGTGAGCTGCCTGCAACAACAGCGGCGCTCGGGGAGCAGTGAGACTCAAGGGCTCTTGTGCCTACTGGTCGGGGTTCGAACCGGCAACCAGTAGGCCATGGCTTTTTCTAGATTAGATTCACCTTTGTCATTGTGCAGAGTACAAGAACAGAGACTGACTATACTATTCTGACGCCCAAATAATAGGCCTGACACCAAATTATGTTTTCCTAGGACCTGCAAAATTCTCATCTGTGTCCCATTTGATACCAAAAAGGTGAGTAACCTAAAGGATGAAGAGTTTGTATCAATGTGACACTTACCCAGCCGTGGCGTCCGTGCTTGGCTGACCATAGGAGTCGTAGCTTTGTGGTGGCTGCTGAGCGTAGCCGCCTGAAGAGTAACTCTGGGGGGCCGGCTGACCATACCCTTCTATGAAGAGGACAAATAAAAAAAACAGTCAACACAACAACACCAGACAGCATGGAAACATCAGAGAGGTTTAATTAACGAGGAAGAGCAGCTAAGCCACTCACCTGACTGACCATACGCACCATAAGAACCAGCTCCATTGCCTTGCCCATAGCCCTGCTGAAATGTAATATGCATGTTAAACTACATTCGACAACGTGGTGTAGAGATCAATAGGAGTAAGGTTAATGTTTACTTATTCGCAGATAACCACACCAACCTGTCCAGTCTGTTGATAGCCTTGACTTCCATAAGAGCCATAACTGCAAGACATCAATTTATTTTAACATTGGACACAAAAATCAGTTGGGAAACATCAGAAATGTTAACGTTGACGAGGAGGTAAATTGATTGGCTAATTGATCTAGGTTACCCTCAAACGAGTATGTTAAGAATCAAGTATGTTAAGAATCGTGGCAAGGCAATACCTTGTAGTGTTAAGTTAACAACTTTATAGCGTCTGTGATTGAATAGACATAAGCACGCAATCGCTTTACGGTGTGTACAGGCTAGCTGACTCGCTAGCGTTAACATCAGATTGATAAAGCTAGCAACGTTACCTTTGTTGAGCTCCAGGCTGCCCGTAGCCCGAATCTAGACGTAAAGTGGAAAATCATAACCACGTTTAGTCGTCAATCAAAAGAAGAATGTAAACAATACAAACATGTGATGGTAAACCTCGGCAATAGGTAAATTCGTGTTTAGACTACACACGTCACATTGTCAGCTATTTAGCTAGCCGCTAATGTTAAGCTGGCTCGCTAGATGGCTAGCAGCTAGCTGCTACATTAGCCTCAGACCACGCTGCCTAACAAAAATGGCGGTTAAAACCGGGTTGTAACCATTTGACCTGCATAGCAAAAAACAACTAATCTTGCATTATGTGTGGGCAATTTTCTCTCTGAGGACATTTCGAATAACTATGACACGAATTTACATGATGTAAAGGCAGAAAATTAGAGCTACTAGCTACTAAACTGCTAGGGGGCACTTGCTAACTGCCTCGCTACTCAGTACGCTAGCATTCGCTTGTCAGCTAAGGGGTAACGTTAGCCCCTGGCTTTTCTCGCTTACCACACGTTCACCTTTACCATTTAAGTACGTACCAACCACAAAATACGTGCCTTTCGCTTTGCACTACCAAACCAATCTTACCTGAGGCCATATTTGCGTCTAAGTAAAACGAATAGCCCTCCTTTAACTACGATTATTTAAAAACCAAACGACATCCACACACACATACACACACTGCGGCATTTATCAACTCTAACCTCAAGTTGGCGTGTACCAAGTCCAGTTTCAAAGTAAGATAGAGTGTTGTGTCGTCTGACTACTATGTGTATCTGCCATTATAGAAAAGACAACTATTACATTTCTGTCATTATTGTCAGATGAAATAAACTAATACTGTGTATGTTTTAACATACATGAAAAAAGAGTCTTCGGTAACAAATCATAATTTTAATTTCTCGTTACACCCTGTCCTACACATAATAGTATATTCCATTGCGCCATTTTCCTGTTTAGGTGTAACGTCACATGATCCCTCCTGGATCGAGCAACAGTTGTAAGCAATTGTAACAGACTGCTGGCCACTGTAACCTATTAGATTAGGCCCTACTGTCTCGTTGGGGCCAAACATTTAATGAATGTGAGGCAAACAATTAATGAATGTGATTAGCTGTCACTGCTTCTCGCTCCTACCAGAAAGAACAAGACTTCCAGGCCCTCAAAACCACTGATGGTCACTTTGTAGCAGAAAATGTAACACAAGCCTCATACTGGCGTCATATTTGTTCCACCTAAACAATTCATGGCGACCCTCGCCTCTCTGTAAAGTCCTGCAGGCCTACCTTTAAAAAAAAACAAACAAAAAAAAAAAACACTGTGAAGGCCTAGCTGATGAATTTCTCTGTGCAATGGGCTAGTTTAGACTAGTGGGATTTCCATGCCTTCACTGTCCAAAACCCACAACAGTGCATCAGGTCCCCATGTCAGTCATTGTACCAAATATATATTATTATATTTTTTTAAATATATAATTAAATGTTATATTTGTACGTTTGTAATCAGATGCACTCTTGTTCCACGTTGTGTCTGTATTTTAATTCTCCATGTTAATAGGCCTACGTTGGGATACTTTTCCTCACTATCATTGTCTTTGCATAAAGCACATCCAAGTATTCATGTGTATGAAATGCGCTAAATAATAAATCTTGCCGGCATAATTTTGTGCAGCCAAATCCCATTTAAGCCCAGTCTTCAATTTGCGATTGGTTTTATGAGTGTTTTCTTTAAGACATGGCCCTATCTGTAACTCTTGTTAAAATAAGACCACAGCAAAAGCTAATAAAGAAAAGCGAAGATATTTTGCGCGAAGTTCACGAAGAGGAAAATGTGAAGGATGAATGTGCGTCTGCGCTCGCGCGTCTGAGGTGAAGTGAGAGCCCATGAACGGTAAGGCAATATGGTTGCTGTTGCATGGTAACTTGTTATTTATGGGTGGTCACCAATATTGCCAGCCAGCTGTCAGATCGTAATCGCATTGGAAGTGTGAGGAGTGTGCGTATCTCTCTCTGGCCTTAGCACTCGACTGATCAACAAACGATATGGCCTACAATGACCACCAAGGGCCACGAGTTATGCCTACTCAATAAGTGAAGATCATAGCCCAGTATCTGACACATTTCGTGTCTTGCCAGTTAGACCACAGTGAGACACACGTTTTAATCACAGTTTTATTAATTTAGAAAGACATGCCTTAGTTATATTAATACATAGGAAAATTGCATATAAAAGTTGATGGTGCTGACAGAAAAATAACAGCAAGTATCAATGTACCTAACTCTTGATACAAGTTAAAAGAAGGCAAGCTATATAATAAGGCACTAATTCACTTTGTCTACAATAAATTTGTGGGGTCTGACTGGAGGAGACATCATTTCCTTGAAAAGAAAAAGAGTACTAACAGGCGGTTCCAAAGTTCATATCGCTCATCACCCACCCCACCCTTTTAAGTCACTCAAATGTGAACATTGGACACACTTGCATTCACCCAAGAACACAGTGAGCCCATGTTAATAGCCACCAATCAGTGAAACTAAGAACAGAGCAAACCACTTCTTTAAGTGCACCGTTTAAAATGTTGGACACAAATGTGCATCAGACTTAGAGAGAGACATACGAAAATCTAAAACGGAATAAAATTAATTCACAGGCTTCTAATTACAGTACATGAAAAACCATGATCAAAGTAAATACATCCTCATCTGGGAGCTCTTCCAAACAATATAATGATATATTGGGGAAATCAGGGAACTTTTTGCATTAAAATCGGAAGCATTTAAGTGACTGATGAGCTTAAAAAAAAAAAAACCTTTACACCCCACACAGTTAATCACTTAAAAAAGTACACTGAATAGTGTGGAATAAAGAGGTGTGCACAGGGTGATGCTTTCATCTGAGCCAGAACACCCCTCTGCAGTCTGCATGTACTTTAGGAACATTGCATCAAACACTTGAAAGTCAAAAAGACTATGACAATCCATAAAAGGCAGCCTCATAGCTTCCCCTATAAGAAGCTCCATGATAGATGCAATGAGTCATCCTATGCCTTTAACTGATCCTGCATTGCAATATGCGGTGGCTGTCGCCAATTACTGTACACAGTTAAAAAAAATAAATGCATTGCACAGCCACTGGAACTATGCATAATGTCAAAGGCTACATTCAAAGGCTCCTTGTCAAGCTCTGCATGGATTGATTATGCAACAGTGATGATATAAAGTTAATTATTTGCACAATAAATGTTTCTACACAAATTTACACATATGATATCTATAATAAATCCTCCTCAGTCTCCTGGTCACTGCGGAAGTGAGATTTGGTCCACATTTAGCACATTGCAACCCCATCATATGTACAATGAGTTTATGAAGTCAGCCCAAAGCATTGCTCACCTTACCATTCTTAAGAGACTGTTTTTGGTGTGCACATGTGGTCTCAAGAAACATGTAAAAACCAACAATGACAAAAACAAAATTCAAAACTAAAAATAACTGTAGAAGATAGACTTGTGTCCAGCCCCCTGGTACTCCCCTATACTGTTCAAGGGAGGAGGCTGGTGCTTGGAGGGGGTGGGGTGGGGTGGGGATAGGCGTTTAGCTCCACACGTCCTGCGAGTAGCGCCCCTTTGTCATCAGTTTCTTGACATAGTCGGTGGCCTGGGCGTGCGTCATGCCTCCCAGCTCCTCAGCGATATCGTAGAACGCCGCCTGCACGTCTCGTGCCATGTTACGAGCATCCCTATGGATGGATCACAAACAGGTCTCATTTTTGTCCTGACATTTTTACATGGAGTTTCTTGGAACATGAACATACAAAGCAAACCAAACCAAGTCTTTTTCGTTTTGTCCCCACAATTTAGTCAACTAAACAATCCAATTTAATAAAACACTCCAATCCCATTTAGTAAAGATGGGCCTCTGCGTTAGTTAGCTAGGCTAGGAATAAATAAAAGCTGTTGTGTGATTTCCACTCACCCACAAATGTAGATATGTGCACTTTGTGAGTGGACCTGGTTCCAGATCTCCTCCTTGTTATTCTTTATGAGGTGCTGGACGTACACCTGAGATAACACAAATCCAGAGGGAGGGAGAAAAGAAAGAAAGACACACAGAGAGAGAGAGAGAGAGAGAGAGAGAGAGAGAGAGAGAGAGAGAGAGAGAGAGAGAGAGAGAGAGAGAGAGAGAGAGAGAGAGAGAGAGAGAGAGGGATCAGAGACACAGTATGACTAAGAAAAGCAGCACCACACACTCACAAAGTACATTTCTTCATCATCATCATCATCATCGGTCCCATTTTATTTGGATGATCCCCTATAAGACTGTCTACAGATATCCAGATTATAAACTGTCTGAACTATAATTTACGGTTAAGGTTATGGATTAAGGTTATGGATTAAGGTTTGGTTTGGTTAAGGTGATGTTCAGTAGACAATTATAAAGAGTGAACTTGAATTGAATTTGAACTTGAACAACCCACCTTTAACCCTATGAGGCCTACATTCTCACTACCTTTAGTTATAAGTGTTTATCCTGGTCATTGTAAGTGCCATTCACACATGCTATATATTGTTTTTTTCAGTCTAGGCTACCCAGACCTGCCACCATTTCATGTATTAATACACTAATATTTCGTTGGACTGCCTTTAGCTTTGAATATAGCACGCACTCGCTGTGGCATCGTTTCCACAAGCTTCTGCAATGTCACAACATTTATTTCTGTCCAGCGGTGCATTAATTTTTCGCCAAGACCTTGTACTGATCACGGGAGATTCGGACCACTGCGCAGTCTTTTCCAGCACATCCCAAAGATTCTCAGTGGGGTTAAGGCCCGGACTCTGTGTCTGGTGATGAATTCTTACATTTTGAAACGTATCTCAAGCTGCCAGCTGGACATTACTTTCATTGTGTGTAGTGTCCTAAAACCATGTTGGAGGGAGACTCTGGGGCAAGTTACAGTAATTTGTAGTGTGCCTTACAGAAATAAATACCATTTTTTATTTAGTGATGAAAAAATGAGCTTTCTGCGCTCCACATCTGTGACACAAACTGATGCATGGTAGCCTGTGTGTGCACTCATGACGATTCTCTACAAAAACTTTTTACTGCATTGCAATGAACAAAGTTAAGGCAAAAAAGTGTTCCTTTGTCGAAGTGGGATGCAATGTGAGCTTTGAATTGGATACCATGCAGTAATTTGCTAGGATCTTAAAAACGGATTATGAACATGCTTTGCCATAAAGGAACACAAACATGATGGTGTCGGATTACGAACATGCTCCGCCACGAAAACATTGGGTAGGTTGAACTTATTATTTTGCGGTCACTTCATCTGTTTTTGTAACATGATCCTTTTCACCCAGAAGGATGTGCTTGGCATCAATGGATAGCTCTGTCTCCTCTTTCATCTGACATTCAAAGTAATTCAAACGACAGTAATGGGTGCGCAGGTGAGCGCAGAGTGGTATAGACTGTAAATATGATGCAATTTGATTTAATTTCAAATTCTGATTATTTTCAAATACTTCATAGTAGAGACAAGTGCCTAGTCTTGTTGGAAAGCCCAACTTCTGCTCGGGCACGCAATAAAGGTTTCATCTCGCTGCAACGAATAGTTCTGGAGCAATTTAAAGGAGCAAGGTTAAAGTAAGCTGAATAAAGTGTCATCTTACCATTCATGTATCATAATTAGAGCAGTACCATCCCACATACTGCAGCTATAGCAAGGACATTTCAACACCCCCCACATTGGTCATTGTGTGGGTATATTTACTTTCTCTGTCCATTTTCTTACACTAACCAGTCAGAATCTTACATAATTGGCATGATCAACAGGAAATACATAAGCTAGTATTAGCCTCTGTTCAGCTACTGAATTAAGCCTGTTTAGCTACTTAAAATTAGCTTCTGTGTAGTTTTGGGATTAAGACGAAACACAGGGTAATAGACAGATATTGTCTAATGCTGGACACTGCTGCTGCTGTTGGCAGCAACCTTGGTGCCCTATGACCCAACGGGGGGCATAAGCCGGACGGTCTATCTGACTGGTTGTACCTTCTGATCCTGGTCTCTGGAGAAGGCCACATTAAGCTTGGTTAGAACGCCTGTCTTCTCAAACTCCTCGAGCTCCTCTTGGTACAGGTAGTCCTCGTTCTTGTGTCGGCAGCCGTAATACAGCACTGTCTCACCAACCTCTTTTCCTGCAGAGTGAAGACACACACACACACACACACACACACACACACGTTAAATCAACCAAGCCACTGAGTCACGTCACTTACATAATTGAGATGGATAAAGTGATAGTAATGCAGTTGAGTTCCGGTGGCTTGAGTCTTCCATAGCATGTTATAGCTAAAGGACAAATGAGATCCAGCACAACACAGTACAGTACATTAGAGATCCTGCAGTAATGGACCAGAGTTTAGCGTTTCCTCATGTTCTCAGATACACAAGGCTTTCTCTCCTCATACAGCTGTATTCTTACAGCTTCGTTCTACAGCATGTGCAATGTTTATAGTTTACTGGAGACAGTTACACACTGTAACTGAACACACTAGAAATCTGTATGCATGCAGACTAGTTGGCTGAGGACCTTCTGAGTTGCCTTCTGAAACGAACCTGTCAGTCAACTTATGCAAGTCATGAAATTATGTAAATGACTTGAAATTAAATGAAAATATGAGTGGTGCATTTTTGCCCCAAGTTATAATACAATGCTATGCATGAATATGAAAATGTAAAACAAATCTCCCAAACTAGGGACTTAGGTCCTTTTGCTCAAAGAACAATAATCATCCAATGTAATGTGAAGCAACACAACAGTGTTTGTGTGTGTGTGTGTGTGAGAGAGAGAGTGTGAGTGTGAGTGTGAGTGTGTGTGTGTGTGTGTGTGTGTGTGTGTGAGAGAGTGTGAGTGTGTAAGGTGTTACCTTGCTCCTTTAACCAGCCGCGCTCCTGGATGAAGCCCATGAAGGGAGCGATGCCCGTGCCGGGCCCGATCATGATGACCGGGTTGGTGGCCTTGAAGGGCAGGCGGAACTGGGACTTGCGCACACACATGGGCACGGTGGCCTTGTGGCCGTTGTCGGTGGGCAGCTTGCTCTTCAGCCAGTTGGTGGCCACGCCCTTGTTGGTGCGGCCCGTGCTGGTCTTGTACTCCACCACCACGCAGCAGACGTGGATGCTGTTGGGGTGTACCTGAGAGACCAACAGAGGGCACCAGTGAGCTACACCAAAAGGCTCTGCTTACACAAACAGGCAGTGTGCTAATGGGGACATTGTGTTGTTCTCAAGTGAAATGAGATAAAAACAAAATATGAAATGTTTTAAATGAAATGTTGGTGGATCAGGTGTGTGTGTGTGTGTGTGTGTGTGTGTGTGTGTGTGTGTGTGGTGGCGGGGTTATGGCCCACCTTGGAGGAGGAGGCGATGGAATAGTATCGCGCCTGCAGGCGAGGCAGCAGTTCACACAGGTGGTCAGCAGGGGGCTTCAGCGATGGCATGTCCTCAAGGATGGCTAGGATGTTCCTGGACGGGTCCAGCACGAAGCTCTGGTACAACGCCTGACCAGGAGAGCAGAGAACAGGGCTCAAATATCAGGGAGTAGCAACAGGGTCACACACACACACACTTTAGTATGATCTCTGCAAGTGTTGGAATTATAATACTTTCTTGCCGTGGATTTGACATTTTTTTTTGCCATGGACACATTGATTTGTCATGAGGAAAGTAAGTGTTTCACTGATCTGATGTTCTTAAATTGAACAGTGTTGGAACTCTGGTTCTTTCTATGCACAGAGTAAAACATAAATGTCCCTATCCAAACTCGTCTCGTATTTTCAACACAGAGCACAAAAGCAGATTAAGCTTTTGAACTTCAAGCCAGCTCACAGAAGGGGAAGTAATAGCTAGGATAGTTCACAGCATAGATAATACTCCTGACCTTGCTTGTGCACTCTCACAAGGCTACCGAGACGCAAACCTGTTAAATGCCTTTGAGTGTGAGTAGAGGTGATCTGCTGCTTTCCTCAATCATTACAAGGGGGCGAGTATGAACACAAAGAAGTTATCGAACCATTGTTATTTTTTTTTTTTTTTTTTTTTTTTCCTGTGTGAGTGATGCTTTAATTATGTTAAAGGCAAGCTATGTGTCCCCCTCTAGTTAGTCACACAGTCTTGTGCGGAGAAGAATTTGTATTTTCAGCTTAAATTAATAGATTCTCTGGAAAGCTCTTCTGTCTCTTATACAACAGCGTCAACATCAGGCACAGTCTCAATGAGACTGAACGGAGATGGAGATGGAGATGGAGATGCCCCCCTTCACCTTGCCCTCGGAGGAGGAGGAGGCCATCTTGCGCATGTTCTCCTGGTCCTTGGGGTCAGTGGCGTACTGGGCCAGCTCATAGAGCACGTTGGTGCGCGGAGGGTGCGTGATGTCCAGGTAGTGGGTCAGAGCGGTGCGGTAGGTAGTGGGGCAGGGGAATGGGTGCTTCTTATTGGACTCCTCTGCGAGGGACACACACACACACACACACACAGGATGGTGGTATGGACTAAACATGACAGGGGAGCCAGCACATTTCCTGAGTTTCTACACAGCACCAAAGAAAGCTGACAACTTGGCACAATTCCCAAGGTCTTTGATGAATTTTGATGAAAGTACTGTCTTAGGAGTTGTATTTTGAAGCTGTGGTCACAACTCACAAATAATACATTTACATAATTTCAAATTACTAAGAAGAACTCTCAAGAAATATGAAATTCAAATTTGTAATCTGTATTTAGTAATGACTGAAAAACTAAATCTAAACAAAGTCTGATTTCCCTCCCTCAGATGCGTGGGCAGACGGAGAAGCCTTCAGATGATGCTATTCATCTTTCACACAGATGTTGCACAAACACACTCCACAAGGTTAACGTCATACCGTCAAGGTTGTTGAGAGAGATAACAGTGTCGAGGTCCACTCCAAGGATATCACCCAACTTGGTCACAATAGTTGTGTCATTGATGGGATAAACAGCCACGTGATCTCCTGACTCATACCTAGAAGGAGAAAAAGAGGTAGGTAGAGACAGTCAGTGAGTGAGTGAGAGTGAGAGTGAGAGTGAGAGAGAGAGTGAGAACACCTTTCAGGTCACATTCATAATTTGGTAACAGTCACGTACGCCCCCTCCTGAGGAATGTCATTCAGGCAACAGTGCAGTACAACACCATAAGCCCTCTGCCAAGACTGATGACATGCTGAAAAACCAGCACAGTACAGTTATAGCTTATAGGGTCTGATTAACAACCCAGATAAGCACTCAGAAATCATTCAGGTGATTTCAAACACTGCTGTAAGCAAGCCTTATCTCACCTATTAGCACCGTATCAAAGACTTGCCACAAAGCAAAAACCACACCAATGACATCATCCGCAAACAATCTCTACTATATCAATATGCATCTTCAGTTCAGCCTTTCCAATCATGCATTTCACTGACTGATATCAATGTTCGAATGTTTTCTACAGAGCTGGCAGTGATGACGCACTACTCTGAAGAGAGCACTGTGTCTCTGTTGTTCCTCTCTAAATTATGTGGGAAGCATCTTGGCTTTGGCCATTTGCAGTGTTGTTGTACTCGAGTCCTCGAGTCATGAGCTAAATTTAGAGACTCGTGACTTGACTTGAGCACTGAATGACTCGAACTTGAACTCGTACATTCAAACCATGCAGACTTGGAAATTGAGACAAGGACTCGACTTTTTTTTTGTACGTCACATTAGGCTATAACTGTAATATGTCATTGTAATATTATTTGGTAAAGGATTTTAATATCTAAATTATTTTTAGTATTAACATTAGTGCAATGGAGTGTTACTGCTTCATGTCATACATCACGTCATGTTCCTACAAAACGGACGTTAAATTTAATGGCGCCAAATGCCTGGAGACATTAATGCCCCAAAGGTTGTCAGTTTTGCATTTGATAGTGACACGACTCGGACTTGACTCGGATGAGTAGTGGACTCGACTCGGACTTGAACACTGGAGACTCGAACCTGGACTCGGACTCGAGGCATAGGGAGTTGACTACAACACTGGCCATTTGAGCCTAACGTATTTCTGGAAATTACATCATTCACACACACACACATACAGTCAGTTCTGCGTTCACTCAAAGATGCGCTTAAAGGCCAGGCTCACATATCCAAACACCTGTAATGGTATCCTATGGTGAGGTTCATCCATCCTAACACCTGTAATGTTAGTCGTTACTCTATTTGAGCGTTACCTGATCTTGGATCCGGTGATGTCCAGTTCCAGGTGCATGAGGTGGCGGTCGCCCCCCTTGTTCAGCTTGCGGTTCACCGTCACCGGTGCCAGGAAGGGGTTTTTAGAGTCAAAGGGCCTGCGAGAGAGAAATGAGAGTCAGAATGGCGAATCACACACCCAGTCACAATTTATTTTTTAATGGACATTAATGTATATTTATTTCTAAATTTCTCCCAGTAATAGAGTGCAACAGGGGCCACAAAACACAAAAATAATTAGGACGTCGACACAATAAAGATGCAAACGAAAGGCAAAGGGATAAAACTTCTAATTTCTCTTCCTGTGTACAAAACAAAAGTGGGCTTTCTTAGAAGCAAAGACATGAGAGAAATTTGTTGTGCTAGTTGCCAGGGGGCCTCGCATCACAGGGATCACTGAATTAGCCCATCATCGCACCAAGTCTACCAAGTGATACTGTTCCGAGGAACAAGCTGACATAGCGGGTGAGGCAAGTAGATAGGAAGCGGAGATCAAACTCCGCTTCCTATCTCTGGAATCGAACGTCGCACTAACATAGCTATTTTACAGCTCCCCAACCTGCCGCGTCAGAGCCGACGTCAGACGTGCAGAGGAAGCCAAAGCGGCGAGGACACTTCAGTTAGTCAGTCTCACTTACGTCATCGATGGACCATCGGCGTGATAAAGGGGGTCAGACTAGCGGTGCTAAACAGAACTGCAGGAAACCCAGGTGCTGGTTTCAGTCAGAGTACACTTTGGGCTTTGAGAAAGTGGATATACTACACACCAACTATTTTTAACTAAAAGGGGCGATAGTAGTCCTATTCATCTCTTCTAAATGCTATGAATTCGCACCGCTTCAGGTCAGCCAAGGATGCCGTCAAATAAAACAAATAACTAAACTAAGCTAAACTGGTGATACAACTCTAACTGAAAGTACATTTTTGGTATACACCTTCGACTTAGATGATATTTGCGAATACATTACAGATTGATTACAATAAATTACAGATTCACAGGCACTAATTTCATTGATGGGCAACTGGGAACAAGTAAAGGAGTGGGTCGAGTCTTAATTAAAATTAAATTAAACACACAGGTAGTTTAATAACTCGGCAACGTCATCTTGCTAATTTAATACTATGAGTAAGAACCTAGACATAGAAACATAGAAATTAAGGTCATGAGCTTTTATGGTTCTGTTAAAAATAACCATCCTTGCCGACACTGTCGATGCACATGCGGTAATGCTGTGAGGAGCTCTGTGAAGCCGTGATTGGCTGTGAACTCACGGTTTCTGGCTCTCAAAGCTCTTGAGTCGACCCAGCTCTCCAGTGTACACTTTGTTCATGTTGAGGTCGTCGTGCACCTTCAGCTCGTACTGACGGATGCTACAGCAGGGAGAGGGAACAGAGGGGGATCAGCACAGTGTGTATGTGTTTGTTCTCACATCATCAACCTTCATGGTACAACAGGTGTCTGTGTCAAGTTTAAGTAATCAACAATCTTCAACTCATATTGGCAAATGATACATCAGGGACAGAGGGCAGGTTAACTCTGTGTGTGTGTCTGTGTGTGTTTGTTCATGGTGAGGTAATCCCTCACTTTCGCTCATAGGTTGTGGAAATGGGGGGGAAAGGTTGTGTGTGTGCGGCTTTATCCACCATCTGTCAGTCCCATCCATCATTGTGTCTGCCTATGTGCCCGACTTCAGTATCTGCCAGAGTGTGTGTGTGTGTATAAGTGTATACTGTGTGTTTGTGTGTAAGTGTGCTTTCGTGTGTGTGTGTGTGTGTGTAAGCCTAAGCTTGCTTTGATGGTATGAAATTACAATGATTTAGTTTCAAACACGACTGCATTCCAAATGACAACATCAATCTTCTGTCAACATGCCTTAATTATACTGGTTTGTATTATGTTTGCATTTATAATATAGGTCGTCATTTTAAAAAATCTTTGTAAAAACCTTGGTGTGGGTGCGAGTGAGTGAGTGAGTGAGTGAGTGAGTGAGTGAGTGAGTGAGAGAGAGAGAGAGAGAGAGAAAGGGATGATCTGCAGATGTGCACATCACAGAGCTCCCCGGTCTGCTTTGATGGGGATGAAGCTTTGAGAGGCTAGTAGGCCATGCTAATGCTAATGCAGGAGATTTCAAAGCAGACGGGGAACAGAGAACAGAAGGACAGCAGCTGCAAGGCACCAGGACTCCGGTGACAGTCTAGGGCTGTCCAAAAGGACACAGTCCCCAGCTCTCTCATAGTCTCAGGGCTGTCCAAAAGGACACAGTCCCCAGCTCTCTCAGTCTCAGGGCTGTCCAAAAGGACACAGTCCCCAGCTCTCTCATAGTCTCAAGTCTGTCCAGAAGGACACAGTTCCCAATTCTCTCAGTCTCAGGGCTGTCCTACAGTCCTCAGCTCTCTCATAATTTCAGGGCTGTGTAATGGTTGTCCACTCACTCACTATACAGTCGAACACAGCTCAGTTCTCTCATGAGGACTACCAGTGGTATGTAATTAAAACTCAGCCAAGTTAAGGCTGCTATTCTGCCCAGAACACTGCATACTATAAAAACAAAAATGTGGGTGTCTGTCAGTCCACCAGAGAGAGAGAGAGAGAGAGAGAGAGAGAGAGAGAGAGAGAGAGAGAGAGAGAGAGAGAGAGAGAGAGAGAGAGAGAGAGAGAGAGAGAGAGAGAGAAAGAAAGAAAGAAAGAAAGAAAGAAAGAAAGAAAGAAAGAAAGAAAGAAAGAAAGAAAGAAAGAAAGAAGAGAGAGAGAGAGAGAGAGAGAGAGAGAGTACAGACAGGTCACCCTCATCAGAGGGAGTGACTAGCCTTGAGCCTGCTCTGAGTTTGATGCATGCAGGGCAGAAGGGGCAGGGAAGATGGGCTGGTTAGACCACTAACCTGGACTCCTCGCCAGTGGCCTCCACTCCAAAGTGCTCACACATGGCCGGCCAGAACTGCTCCCTCCATGAGACAAAGTCCTCCTCCAAGCTGAGCAGACACACAGACACACACACACACACCACAAATCATCATCATCCACAGGGCTTACACTCAACACAGTAGAAACAGAGGTGAGGGGGAGGCACATGTTTGTCATTTAGAGACGATCCTAACGAATGGAAAGATGTGCAAATGAATGCCCGGGCTTCTATTCAAACAACTCGACCGGAGGCTTGGCTCTCAGATAAAGCAAGCCGCCACTGACTCACTGCCAATGGAGGAGAAATAAATTACTGTCCTGGTAGATAACTAAGGTTGTACGTGTCTGTTGGAGAGATTTGCAACAAGTATTTACAGAGTAAAAGGACTAGAACCCATATATCTCCAGCTTCAAAAACACACAAATAATTAAATCCAGGATGTGTATCACCACAAGTCAGTGTCATAAACAAGTCCTATCTTTCATTTCTTCCAGGTCTTTAGTAAGCGCTAGACTACGTCGCTCCTCTTTTCTGATTGGTCCACACCCTCGTCATACTCACTTGCCGTCGTCGTCTCCCATGCCAAGGTCAAACACTCTCTTGCCTCCAAGCTCTTCCAGTCTCTTGTCCACGTATTTGCCCATGGCGTTGTAGTGCTCGTACGTTTTATTTCCCAACGCAAACACCTACACACACACACACGGCATTCAGTTTCTTATTAATATTAGGATGCTCCTCAAACAGATGCTTCCATCCAAACAAAGCAACGTACATTTATGTCAGCACAGCAGGCAATTTCTGAAAATGCAGCCAATGCCTTTAATGCAAAGTACTGCACAGAAAAGAACATAGAAAAAGGGCCCAGTCATATATATAAGCACTCATATCTATACTTATGTTATGGATCTATATGTGTGCACCCTTTGAAGGCAAATCTAGGGCCTAAACGCTGTTGTTCAAGTCTTAACCGAGCCTGGGCTCAAGATGCAAATGTAAAACACATACTTAAATACCTTCCAAGGAAGAGAGTGGAATCTATAGTCCAAGTCATCACACAGCTAACCCAGAGGCTTTGGCTAATCTGCCCATTTCACTAGTGTGTGGGAAAACTACACAGACAATAATCCCTTCGCAGGAGTCAAGGGTCACTGCAGTAATTGACCATGGTGAAAGAGATAAGGCCTCTGGGGTAAATATTTGTTTCAGTCATGTGTGCTTTGAGTGAGTGAGTGAGTGAATGAATGAGTGAGTGAGTGAGTGAGTGAGTGAGCAGAGGGGTGCTGGTGTCAAGTAACTGCTGAGTCACTCAACTGGGCCACATTCACCAGTCTGTCAAAACTGCTGTGTCACTGCAATCCCCCAAAATGTTGCTGCATCAGCGAGACTTAAGCAAGAGCGGAGTTTCGACTTCTGGAAGAGTGGAGTCTCAAATCCAGATCCTCATTCACAAGAACATGACTCAACTTCTCCATTCTGTGGAGACTGATGTGAACCATACACTGGCTCACATCAAACCATAATCACAATGACTGACCGCAGTGGCCGATAGTGACATGGGTCAGTCATAATAGCCTGACGGTTCGACTCAAGGAGTCCTTCACACCCTTAATGCTGCAACTGTGATGTTCTCATGTGGGTTTTCTTAGAGCTGCCCCTTTTCAGTAATAAAGCATCTTCACACAGCACTGATGGTGAATGACTGAAATCAAGTCCCTCGACTTGCCAAATTTGCTGAGATCACTTAAATGCTTGGGCATGGTCTTATTTGCCCCTCCAGTAACATCCTCTTTCCCACAAGAGCATGACTAAGCGAGTCACGTCATCAAACAAAACAACTCATTCTACTCCACAGGCTGAGAAAGACTCAAGTCATGCTGGGACTGGCAATAAAAGAGGAAATGATGTTGAGGGAACAGGAAGTGGAACTCACGGCGAAGTTGAGTCCATCCAGGTCTGCGTCGCCTTCCTGAAGCCAGTCGTAGAAGTCCTGGGCATTGTCCGTAGGGTCGCCCTCGCCGTAGGTGGCCATGCAGAAGATGGCCAGAGAGTTTTCGATCTCCGACAAACGCGCCAACTCCGACTGTAGACAAACACACACACACACACACACACACACACACACACACACACACACACACACACACACACACACTTACTTACACTACGCAGCAGCTAATGCAGGAATGCAGTACAGAGCCAAGGCACCCCAAGACTGTAAACATTACACAGTCGAGGACCACACACAAACACTCAAACACTTGCAGCTGTACAGACGCACACGCATACACAAAACACTTTTTTATTACTGATAGAAATAACAAAACAATACAAGTACAACAGGTAAAACTCACTCACTTCAGTTTTTTTTCTAGAACATTCAGGCACACTTTATGAAGGCGCCCTTATGGTTATGGTTATGGGATTTGGCAGACTTCTTTGTCCAAAGCGACCTTACAAAGCCCTTATCAAACATAAGGTCATTTTTGTCATTTCTGCTGTACTGTGAAATTGTGATGTGACTGGAGGGCCTATGAGGAGAGGTCTCATGATGAGGAGGAGGAGGAGGAGGAGGAGGAGGGGTCTAATGATTACCAAGTCGTACTCCTCCGGGTCCGCTGCCATCCCCTTCATGCCGTAGCGCTGGGCATCCTTGGACAGCCGGTTGGAAAACTCCTCGGCTGTGCCCGTCTGGGAGCCGTAGAACACCACAATGTTTCGGCCCTGGCAGGGAGAGATGGCAAAGATGATACACACATGCGCCACAGTTCACTCTTCAAAACAAATGTGTGTGTCTGTGTGTGTGTGTGTGTGTGTGTGTGTGTGTGTGTGTGTGTGTGTGTGTGTATGTGTGTATGTGTGTGTCAGAGCTCCAGTAAAAAGTCCTTCAAGTCCTGACATGAACTTGGCAGAGTTACACACATCTGAAGTGAATAGAGGGCAAAATCTGAACAGCCCTGTCATCACACTAAAGCGAGATCTCACAGAGCACAAAGGCTCCATTCTAGAAAATTGCGATTTAACAGAATTTATAAATATTAACATTGTTGAACAGAATCAGCTGGATCTACCTGCCAGATCATTGCACTGGAATGCAAAACTACTAAAGTGCCAACTTACGGTTTTCTTCATTTTCTCGATGAAGCTGGTTTCCCTGGTGCTAGGGGCTCTGGAGAAGGGAAGGAACACACACACACACACACACACACACACACACACACACACACACACACACAAAACAAAGTTAGTTCACTCAGCTGTCATTCATTCAACTGTCTCCAATCACTCATCAGCCTACAGCCGGGCATGGGCCAGAGCAGAGGGGCCGGACCAAAGCCAGAACAGGACCAGCGTCTGCTCTCTACTGAGCGTGCTCAGTACGATCACCATGAACAAGGCCGTGCAACAGCAACACAAAGGGGGGAGAAGCCTGGCAGCCTCAGTTTCACTTCATTTATGTGATTACAGGAGCTTAGCAGGAGGCATCTCGCCTTGAGGACCCAGGAGGCGGCTGTAGACAGGCCGGCCCAAAACAAAAAACAACCCGCAGGGGGAAACCATGCTGCCGCTGGGTGCATGTGCAGCAGCACACAAACGCTACGCTAGGCCAAAGCTTTCAGCACCAGATCATACGAATAGGTGCTGACCAGCTGTACTACTCCACTGGGTTTCATGGAAGAGCAGTACACCAAGGGGTTAAAGTTATTATATATCGTATAATAAATATATTCTTTCATACCAACGATATAGCGCGATGATATTGTTTAAATAAATGATGAGTTCATTTTTTGCCTATACAGAGGTGACCAAGAAGCTAGCAATTATTGTCCAAAAAGTATTGCTACACCACGATACTCAATATGTTGTCCAACAGTGAGCCATTTTCCCCCGTTGCACCGACACTGGATTTTAGGGTTCCCCCACCTGCCAAATCCCACTTTAACTACCGAGTACACCCATCTTTTTTTTTTTATTTAATTCATTCTGCATTCATTCTCCCAATTAACTCCTGTATGGGAGACCACACTGAGATGCTACTATATGTATATTGGCATAGACTCATGCTGTGCTATAGTATATTTGATAATGGTACAGACTCATACTATGGAATGCTTCAGCAAGTATATTAATAGTGATATACTACGAAGTAATATTGAGCATTGCTGCTGTATTGGCATAGCCATGCTGACAACATGCTGATGCACCAGGGCTCCGTAAATCCAATATGCAAAAACAACAACAATCTTGCAAAACATTTACAGCCCTTCAGGACCCACATACCATGCAGGACAGCGAGGGCTCTTACGTACCTCTTCAACACACACACACACACACACACTCACACACAGGGGCAATAGCACACTTATCCTGCCCTGATCTCCTCTCCAGTCTTCTCCTCTCTTAGTGCAGCGCAGCTCTGACCCAGTGACCGTGTATGGACACACCTTCAGCCTTTAACCTGCTGTCCACTGCCTACACCAGTGAAAGCACACACACACACACTCCGCTCCATTTGAGGGTTGTACATGTGTATGACTCAGCTATGACTCAGTGTGTTGGTATGCTGCCAGGGTTGGAAACTAATTTCTTAAAATGACTTAAATATCGAACAGCCACTGACAGACAAATGGTCAAATTCAGCAACCTCTCAACAGCAAATCATCATTTTGTGTCTGAAATCTATCAGCCACTTTCATATGTTACCATTTAACAGAACATTTGGCTGGGGCCTGTCCCTGCATAACACGTCTTGTTGACTATTGCATTCAGAGGTTCCTCCATGGGTTGTAGTATGGCAATTGATCCATAGACACAGCTGCAAAATAAGAGTTCTCCAACTGCACAGCGGCTAACAAAGGATGAGGATTATTATTACACAAGGGTTACATAGGGAGAGAGAGAGAGAGAGAGAGAGAGAAAGAAAGAGAGAGACTCCTCTTCCTACTCTGCTAAATGCTCTGGGACACTGGCCAACTGTTGCACAATAAACGGAACCAGTTTAGTTTTCTTCAGGCGGAGGGTCGTGGGTACCGTCTGAAATGGGGGTCTGAGGAATGTAAGCAGCCTGTACGTCTCCCAGCCCAGCAAGAGCTCACTGCTGATTGGTGCACACCCCTTTCTGTATTCAGAAACACAGTGCAGAACTCAGGCATCAACACCACACAGCGTCTTAAAGAATATAACACACACACACTTTTCAGTGCTTAGGCCCAGCATAAACAACAACACAATTCATCTTAACAGTGAATGCTCAGACTCAGAGTCATACAAAGAAGCCAAAAACTACAATTTCACAAAGATCAGTGTTGGGAAGAGCACACCATTGGGAATACCATAACTACAGTTTTACTGAGATCAGTGTTGGGAATACCACAACTACAGTTTCATTAAGATCAGTGATGGGAAGAGCACAACTACAGTTTCATTAAGATCAGTGATGGGAAGAGCACAACTAGTTTTACTGAGATCAGTGTTGGGAATACCACAACTACAGTTTTACAAGATTAGAGTAAACAAGAAAACTCGGTGTGAACACCACTGCTGTAACCTAGGGACCAAGAGGGTGATTTTACTATCCAAACTAAACCCACCTACTTTACAATCCCTCTTATGAGGCAATACCCAAATAAGCTATGCATTTCTCTATATTAAACTCTATGTACGCAAAACCAGCCGACTTCCTTCCGGCCTCACGTAACAGAGCAGGACACGTTAACCACCAATGTGTTCCATGGTACTGAGTTCCCCAACATGTAATTCAGGCTAAAATGTCACAAAACAAAGATATCCGCTTTCAGTATTTAATAATAAAAAAAAAAAAACTTTTAAAAAAAAATAAATAAAGTAAAATAAACAGACAGCAGAGTGCATGTTTTCATCCTTCCCTCCTCCCAACACATTCCGCAGGCGTTCTCCCACCGTTAGTGAAGCGTCAGCATGACTCTGGCACTGCAAAGGCCAGTCAGATAGACACAGACACAGACGAAGGAACCAGGGCCACATGTATGATGGGAGTGTGTGTCCATGAGTGTGCGTGCGTGCGTGCGTGCGTGCGTGCATGTCTGTGAGGAGAGCCACTGACCTTTCCGCAGCAGCCCTGCGCTCCTCCGGCAGAGAGAACACGCAACCCATGATGCTCGGTGGCTGCCTCCGAGCTACACCACACGCTGCGCTACGATGCCAGCGCTCCGAGCCACAAGCAAGCCATCAGGTCGCTGTTCACACACACACACACTCACACTCACTCAAGTCACGCACAGATACACACACACACTCACTCACTCAAGTCACGCACAGACACACAGATACGCACAGACACACACACATACTAAAGTCACGCACAGACACACAGATACACACACTAAAGTCAAGCACAGACACACACACACACACACACACACTAAAGTCACGCACACGCTCAGTGATGCTGACAGCCGAAGCAGCAAGCATGCGGCGGGCGAATCACACACGCGTTAACGTCCAGTCAGGATGACGAGCCCCCCCAAGATGGAGACGGATACACGTAGCTGGTGTGGTCCTCTACAGCAGACGCGCTTGTGGAAGGCTGGCGTCATCACCACCGGTGGTAGCTGCGGATGGGGGAAGGCAGGTCCTATCTCGCAGCACAGACATGGATGGAGGAAGTCCCTGGCGATTGTTTCAGGAGGTGGAGCAAATGCTGACCGCTTCCCCCTGGACGAGCGGACGGGAGCGTTACGACGGTCACAACCCGAGCGTGCGGATCAGCGTGGAGAGGAATGGTCTTGCAGATCCTGTGGAGAGCTTACTCAAGCGCGCCGTGCTCTCTGTCTCGTTCGCGCTCCCTCTCTCCGTTTGTGTGTGTGTGTGTGCGTGTGTCAGAGTTAGAAACAAGAAAGCAGCCGTCCAGATGGAGATTTTGACACTGCTACCTATTAGCACTTTCCCTTTCTCTCTCTGCTGCTGGAAACAAACTGCTGCGGTGTTGCTCTCTCAGCGCGTGCACGCACACACACACACACACACACACACACACACACGCACGCACGCACACACGCACGCACACACACACACAGGCAGTCCTACAGAGTGGCGGAAGGCGCCAGTAACATCTGGCAACAACGAACAGAGCTAGACAGGGAAGAGAGACCGAGCCCAGCCTAATGAAATCTCCCGTAAATGCCAGTAAACGCAGAGTTCTCTCTCTCTCTCTCTCGCGCTCCCTCTTTCTCTTTCCCTCACTCCGTTTCTCCCCTCCTCCTTCTCACAGCCCCTGTTGTATCCCCTTCCCCCTCTCACTCACTCTTTCATTCACACAACTCTCTCTCTCTCACACACAAAATCGCTCTTTCTCTCTCACGTACCGATTCCAACAAGATGAATGAAGTTATAGTTCTATAGCCAAAATGAACCATAAACATGCACCCTTATCAGGGCGAAGACAAGAGAGAAACACAGAGAGAGAAAATGAAGAAAATGAAAGAAAGAGAGAGTAGGAGAGAGACAGACAGAGGGGGATTGGCCATGTTAGAAAACACTTTCTATGGAAAGCTCACTTCACTGAAGCCCAACCCTCAGTCACACACACACACACAGCCCCCCACCTTCACAAAGAGTGAGATTACTATGGCAACCTCATCCATCATAAAGGGATTCTCTTGTGGCAAGCTAGGGCCTGCGCCATTCAACCGACCAGCGAGGCAAATTAGAGCTGGCCGACCCAGAAGAGGAAGAGAGAGGAAAAGGGACGAGGAGAGGGGGGCAGACAGAATGGGGCGCTTGTCTCGCGCCTCAACTTTCCACCTTTCCACAGGCTGAGAGAACGGCTTTGGCTGGCCTTTCCCCTCCCCCCCCCCCAACGCTCTCCAGGGCCGCATTAAAGCCAGTTTTCTTTTGCTTTTTTCACTCCCTCCATTCCCCCTATTAAACAGAGGAGAGGGCAGTAGGGAGGTGGGCAGTAGGGAGGTGGGCAGTATGGGGGGGGGGGTGGAGAAAGGAAATAACAGGCGTGCTCAAAAGAACGGGGAGCGAATTGGGAGTGACGTAGGCCTGCACGTCTGATACAAGGAGGCAGGGGAATTCCCGGAAGTAGAAGAATCAATGTAAGCTGGAGGTACCACTTCTCTGCTAACCCCATAGAAGCCCATTCATTTTACGATTTTTTTGAAATACCATAACTTCATATAACATTTATCCTGTGCCGATATTGTAGCTTTTGTGTAATCTACATAAACAATAAAAGGCAAAACAAGACTTGACTACCTCGTACGCAACGTTAGGTTCCCGTAAGAAGAATGTTTAGCATGTCCGGTTGTAGTGAAGCTAACGGAAGCTCAGTCCAGCCAGCACGGAAACTCATGAACAAATATAGTATGTTAAAGCATTGCATAGAGGCAAGTAAACCTAATGAAAAACGGCACTAACGATGATCATTTCAGAGGTTTTCGATGTATTGACCGTAGGTCGGAAAAGTGGAAAGAATATTAGCTTCAAAGCTATAACTTTTTTGTTTTGTTTTAGCATGACTGTTTTTGAAGATGATCATGTGTGGTAGCTTCAACATAAACACGACTTGGTATCACTCGTGAGGATGATATTAATAATAATACATAAATAAATGTTTAACTTTGATGACTTTGAAGGCGAAGGAAGTGTGAGAAGAATTTCTGTGTATCTATCATATGAGTTACAAGATTCAGTTCGATGGCTAACGTCACAAAGTAAAGTGTGAGTCTGCGCAGTACTGGGGGGACCAACTGAAAAATCGTTCTATTTGACATTGAAAACGACGGAGTCTGTTCGTCCATTTCTTTTACTGTCTATGGTCTGATATGGACTCCACTTCACAAGGCACCACTTCCCATACTTACTCATACCCACACTTACACACTCACACACACTTCCCATCCCAACCTTTCGGTCGGATCCTAAAGCCTTTTGGTTTTGGTACGTGCACATCCACACCGAGCTTTGCCAACACCCGCCGACGGTGACATTTATGTCACCTGGACCCCACGGGACCCTTGTGTGCTCATGGGTGCGGAAAGCAAATACTCTGATGTGTGTAATACTGAGT
Organism: Alosa alosa; assembly: GCF_017589495.1. Taxonomy (NCBI): domain Eukaryota; kingdom Metazoa; phylum Chordata; class Actinopteri; order Clupeiformes; family Clupeidae; genus Alosa; species Alosa alosa. The sequence continues at coordinate 22,583,271 of NC_063203.1, read as the reverse complement.
AGAGCTTACTTCACACACACTCGCTTACTTCACACACTCTCTTACTTCACACAATAGCTTACTTCAGACACTGACATACTCGCTACCTTCAGACAGTCAACACACTTGCTTGATTCCAACACTCACACACTCTCTTACTTCAGACACACACACCTCCTGAGATGCAGGCCTTATACAGGGTTCATCTACAGGGCTCAGGGGGAAAGGCCAGAGACCAGTGCTGGGGTTAGAGCTCGCTATCCCTTCCTGTTAACAGCCAAATGAAACCACTACAGTGTTTCCCACAGAATTAAATTCTATTTGTGGTGGTAGGTTTGCAGAATTAACTTGAATGCAACAGTTTTTAACAAATTAGCGCAGCGTGGTTATCATGCTAACCAGATTTAAGCACAATTTAGTACAACCTGGAAAATAAGTGTGGTGGTCAATGTTGATATTGTGGTGGGCCGCCAGAAATAAGTCAATGTATGGGAAACACCGCACCACCACCCTCCCTCTTACTCACTGCCTTGCACCTACACATACACACAAGTTTGTCACGTAAGCACTTCCTCTCCCTGGCCTCAGGGATGCCTTCGGCTTTACACAAGCCTCCGGCAGAACACGCCCCAGCTGCTTCCCCTCTGGCCACTCAAACACACTCCTCCTTGAGCCGTCACGGAGATTAATTATGGCTCAGTTAAGGCTCAGTTGTGGCTCAGGTGCTGAGAGAGAGCTGCCGCCTACTGTTCTACTCCATGAAGTGGCATGAATGGTGTAAAGCTGCACCGACATCCAGTAATTAAAAACCACAACAATAGAGTACCAAAGCCATAATGGTGGTTTTCTTAATCTATTTAAATAAATTAACAACATTTCCAAGACGTTAGTATAATTTTTCAGAGGAATCACATACCTGATGACTTATAATGAATGCTACAATATAAAATAAATATATATGATTAATGGTACAATATACTGACCAATGATTTCAGAGCAGCCGCATAGCATTCAAGAATCTTGTTGTTCAAGAAACAACAACAACAACCCCTCCTTCAATCCCTCTACTACATCTAATAATGTCACCTATTTTTTTTCTCTCTATCTCTCTCTCTCTCTCAACCATTAAGTGCGTAGGTCAGTCAGTCACGCAACCCTTTTCCTGTGTCTGACCCTCGGGGTTTGGGTGTGTTTGTGTTGCCTTCTGGCCTCACGCCCCTCTGGCAGGGCACCGTGTCCATCAACACCATGCCATTTTACATCATGGACCCTCCTGTGCCAACTCAAGACTCGTCAACTGGTCTTTCCACAGTGTGTAGTTCCCAGTCGTGACCCCCCAGCTGATTTGTCTTCAGACAAACAGGTTTTCTGATGGATAAGCCGTGTGTAGGATAAGCTGGTAACAGCAGCACTGTGAAGCTGATGTAACTCGAGTTTCCCAACTGAACAAAAGGGCAGCTGCATTCATAATGCCCTCAATACCTGAACTTTTCTCCACATAGACGCATGGGCGTGACTGGGTGAGGTGTAGCCTCTACTGCACTCAGAGAAGCTAAGCATGCAGCTGTGTAGTGTGTGTGGGTGTAGGTTTATGTGTATGAGTGACTGCATGTTCACATATATATGATTAGATCAGTCAGCTCCTAGAGCATGTTTGTAGCCGTCATCATGCTAGGTAGCAACACATAAGTATAAGTATATATACTTTTTTGATCCCGTGAGGGAAATTTGGTCTCTGCATTTATCCCAATCCGTGAATTAATTAGTGAAACACACTCAACACACAGTGAACACACAGTGAGGTGAAGCACACACTAATCCCGACGCAGTGAGCTGCCTGCTACAGCGGCGCTCGGGGAGCAGTGAGGGGTTAGGTGCCTTGCTCAAGGGCACTTCAGCCGTTCCTACTGGTCGCGGATCGAACCGGCAACCCTCCTGTTACAAGTCCGAAGCCCTAACCAGTAGGCCACAATTGCCCACATGGCTGGGTAGTCACTAGGGGCTGAGTTGGAATCTTGTCTGAAGTGCTGCCCCCCGGTCCATACCAAACCAGGGACAGATCAGAGCCAGATCTAGGCTGAATGTGTTGCTAGTGCCTGTTTCTAAGGGGAGGGCAGGGTGGGAGCGTTAAGGTGTCACCCTGGCAGACAGGAGAGGACTGGTGTCCTGTCTCCTGTAGCAACGGAGGAGTGCAGCTGGGGCCATCGGAAGGACAGAGTGTGCCAAACAAGCAGCCTTGCTCCTCTGGAGATACAGGAACACACATGGGGGCGTGCGCATGCGCACACACACACCTCAACAACAGAGCTGTATACTGTACTCTTGTTTGTGCAGAGAACTATGTGAATCACAAAAAATTAACCAAAGCAGAACTGCTGTTGCTGATGTTCTTAAAGTAATTTGACTGAGCACTTTTACAGCACATTTTCTATGTTTATTGACAGACGTCATTGTCCATTTTACCAGCTCTTATTACACAATTGCCTTAATCTGCAGGCTTGCTGGACATTTGATACAACCCCCACACACACACACACACACACTATTGTCTAAGCCTGGCAAACTAACAGTTAATCTCAATGAGAGCATAGACAAGGCAAACAACCAATTCCACAATCCAGATTCAAATTTCTACAGGATGCACCAAATACAGCACATGCACCTGAGCAGAGTGATCACAGCCCACAGACAGACTTAACTAGACCCCTTAGCTATGGGTGAAGCACACTACATGACACAGACGCATATTGGAGTGCTTACGCCATGTTTCCATCTGGTTTGGCAAGAGACACAAAAACAACAAGACCCTTGAGACAGGACCGGGATAGAACACCACATCACACTCGACATCCCACTGAAATCCCAAACAGGGACCTGAACAACTGAACAGTTCGGTTTTGCTGAAATTGAGGTGACCCAGTCAGATGGGCTGTTTCAATTCACGGGCCAACATCACACACAGGAGGTGCAACAGCTGTGAAGTAAAAACGTTTAAAAAAGACAGGAAGGAAAGACACTTTCACCAAATACAATGAGAACAGCCCTGATAAGAGTGGATAAGAACACGGTAACCAAGCGTTGTTAAGTGCAACATCTTGCAATAAATTAGCCTGAAACCACATAATTCTTAAGCCCCTGATGTACTCAAGAACTCAATTCAAACACATTGCATAACATAGTCTTACGTAAAACTCATGTAACAAGAGTGCAACATTTCCCTTCCTTTTTTTCACTTTAGTTTGTCGACGACAGCAAGTTTTACATTGGCACATGATTTCCCTCTTTCTCTGTCTAAAGAGCTGGATTAATACTGGAGTTGAGTAACCACCAACCCACTTTCCAGGTTTCCTGATGGCCATGCGAGATCTTAGAAAGCTTACAAAAGCAGCCATGTAAAGCTGGTGCAACTAGAGTTTCCCCTCCGAACAAAATGCCAGCAGCTTTCATAATGTCCTCAATACCTGAACTTTTCTCAACACAGACATGATCAGACAAGGTCTAGTCTATCTACTCTGCTCAAAGGGGCAAAAACATGCAGCGTCTTATCCCATTGTTTCTTTCTGACTGGAAAGGATTTAAATGAGCCGAGCCTTGGATGCCTAAACTGAACACAGGACACCACTTGTCCACCTATCTGTGAGACTTCAACTGTTATAACAGGAATATAACAGTGCTTCCCACAGGTCTACTTTCCTAAATATTAAACTCATTCACAGCTGATTATGGGGAGGGGAGAGAGGGGGGTACTCACGGCATGTCAAGCTTCTTGAACTCGGGGATGGGCTCCGGCTTCTTGCGGAAGGTGAACCAGTAGATGACCAGGCCAGCGATGAGCGAGAAGAGGAAGATGTCCAGGTTGCTCAGGAGCGGCTCATCCGCCTCCATGAGATCGGGCTGGGTAGGTGCCTCCGACTGCACGTCCGCCATGATTGATAGCAACACTGCAAGGGTGAGAGAGAGATGAGAGCTGAGAGCTGAGACAACATTACAACATCTGCCATAACTGATAGCAAGTTAGAGAGGAGAAACAACGTTATAGCATTCGCCACGATTGACAATCATGTCGGCCATGATGGATAGCAACACGTTAGGAGACCGAGCAGGGGCAAAACATTGCCATGAGTACTAGTAAGAGTAGGAGAGAGTAGCGACAACAAAATAACATTCATTCAGTCTGACAGCAAGGAAAGCTGAGCCAATAAAAACATTCAGACCCAAATGTCTACTAACGAGACTGGGGAGATAGCCTGGCTAGCGCCACCACTTCTCAATGAGACGTGGTCTGGGAACCAAACGTTCATTTTCTCGTATTTGAAAAAAATGCCCAGATCCGTTTATTGGGTGCCACGGATGTCTATCAAATGCGTCTGTGCATAGCTCATCATCGTCTTGCTTTCCCCCCTGTTCTGTGATTGGTTCCCTATCTCAGGCGAAAAATTTGCTCCATGGTCTCCAGGCTGCCTTAGCAGCGTGAATCAAATCACGCGCAAGGCAGCATGGGAACACCCAGGCTACTGGGGAGATAGCAGAGAGACAACATTAATGTCCGCCATTACCATACCCTGCATCCACAGCAATGGACCTATCCACACACCCTTAACAGAGACTACTTATGCATCTTACTACTGTACTTGTTTGCAATCACATAAAGCAGGGGTCTCAAACTCAAATGAGCTGGGGGCCAATTCTGCCAACGTCATCTGATTGGAGGGACGGCTATTTCTGAAAATGCAATGTTCTTTTTTTCAAATACCACACAAAACTGCAAACAGAAAGTGCAAGTGTTTTTATCTAGTTTTAGACACCTGTGCTAGCAACCTTAGCTTATAAATAAAATAATGATAAAATAAAGATTAATACAAATTATAAAATAAATGAAAAACATAAAAAACAGGTATGTGTGTGTGTTTCACATGAAATACAAATATTTCCTCTCATAACTTTTTTAAACCTGGCAAACTAAGCATCAGGGTTAAGAAAGCAACACCATTGGATTTTTATATCAAAATTTAAAAGGCCATGGCTTGAAAGTGGTCAGAGATAAAGTTATACTGTAAATGTAAAAATCTTTGAGTAAAACAAAAGTTTATGAAGGGGGTAAATTTACCCATCTAATTTGTCACTGGATGGCAAGCACCTCAAATTATGCACCTTTCAGTAAATACTGGATGGACATATTTAAGCAGGTTTCCTTTCCTTTTTTCATATTACCCACATAACAAATTAACAGAAAAACACCTAAGATGTAGCCTATACCAACACCTAAGATGTTGTGGTTTAGTAATAGATTACTACAATATAGGCCTACAATAAAGTATTCTGGTCAAACAGTTCCTATCGCGGGTAATCTGCAGTACCCAGAAGTTCGCATCATATTGCGGGTGACTTTGTAGTTCTTTAGAGCCCTATTTCTACTAGCCCTGCTGTCTGTACCACATCCATTACGGACACCATCATCACGATTACCACTGCAACCTCCAAGCTATGTTGGGCAGAGGGTCGAAACAAGCATGGTATGCTTGGACACCGTTGTATACACGCACCTCCATTCACAGACGCACCGTGACTATCACCGTCATAGACGATCGATCATAGGCTAATCTCCAAAAGGATATTCTCCTTCAGAATTAGAATAGGTGAATAACATAGCTTACCTAAGACTTCATCACACGTGAACGTTTTTCAACATTTGGTGTAGGCCTGGCTATTTCTGCTTAATTTCTGCTTCAATTTCTGCAACACTATGGCCTGCATCGCTTCCGCGTCATTACAAATGCACGTCTTTGTGTTTCTCGCGTGTAATACAAGTATTTCCTGAACACTTTGCGCAGCGATTTTGGGTTTGAATCAAGCTCTGGATGTCTTGCACATAGTGGAGCAGAGTAGGCCTACAAATGAGATTTGTCACCGTACCTGGATCTATCGTCTATTTTAATCAGTATCGTTGTTTGTCGCAATTAATAGCCTCAAGGGCCGGATTACATTATTATTTTGTCATTCGTCGCGGGCCGGAATTGGGCAGGACGCGGGCCGGGTGTTTGAGACCCCTGACATAAAGGCTGTCACACACTGCCATAAATCACTATCGCGTCGCTGGCCGTGTGTGTAGGCCTTGTGTGTTTATTTGTTTATTTTGTTGGTTTTAAAGTCCTGGGTGCGGTGTCTGCACGCTCATGCTGCAAAACTACAGAAACGTCAACAAACTACAGGTCAGAGGCCAAAGATCAAGTGAGGCGGTTACACCCTAACTCTCTCGTTCTCAAGATCAGCACTGGACTGAATACTACAAACTAATGTTACATAGCCAAGGAATACCTGCACAGAGACCATGCAAAATCAGTATTTAAATTATTTCAATGTAAAATGCCTCCAACATAGACTACACCCTCTTTTTAATGTACACAACAAAACCACAAAGAGGGATGCCCCAATCTTTAGAAGGTTCCAGACTTGGATTGTAAATGGTGGTCAATACGTTTTGACATTTTACAGAGCACAAGACAGCAGAGTGCTCTTTTCCCCTCAAAAAAAAATCAGAGTATCCCTACACTAGTATACCAGATAAGTCTTTCAGTTACCTTAGTAAAATACTACAGTGTAGGCTAACTCATAAATACTGGTGAATCTCCCATTGGTCTTCCCAAAGGAAACAAGAACAGCCTGATCTGTTGGTTCTCTTGTTTACTCAATGACTGAGTAAAGGATGTAAAAACAAGTTATTGATCTCCTGCAATTGTAGCAAGTCAGTCAGTTAACTAAAATGATAAACTTCTCCACAGCTTACAAGTGAGTGATATCTGACAAAATACATGGACAACCAGGAAAAACAATGTCAGTCAGATTTCTTTTATGTTGCCTGTTAATCAGTTTCAGACTCTTAACAGTGACTTCAATCAACTGAATAAATAACTAGCCCTTTCTCAGCACAATGTGTTTTTACTGGGATTGACTGAGCAGTTCACTGAGAATTAAAGGGAGAATTTTAGGGAGTTCATCCTACAAGCCTGTTAGACACAACTTGGACAAAGGCCACTTGAAACTATCAATTATTAAACTCAGAACCATGACGTGGACAAGTCTACAAAATCAAAATGACTAAGACTCAAACACAGGTATGCAATGAGAATTCATATATCATTTGTCTATCAAAACGCCCACAATCACAAATCTCTCTTCGCCCTCCTCTATTAGAAAATTTAGCATCAACTGCTGAACATCAGATCACCAGTTTTAAGTTTTACACCAGGCGGAGAGCTACAGACATTATACAGAAATATACAATAGCTACAGCTAAATAATTTTACTGGTTCCAAACAAAAAGAAGATATTCGTCTGACATGAATTTCGAGAATGCGCAGTGTCAGCCTAGATGCTACAACAGGGGGCTTCCTTCAGTCCATGCAGTGCATTTTACGGACCCTTGGTCACATGCTCTGACTAGACACTGGGCAATCGCACGCAGCACTCCCATAAGAGCCACAACATGAAATCGTCTGGGAGTCTTGAAAACGTCAGGGACAGCTAATATTCAAGACAAAACAAAGTCTGTGCCGAGCTTAAAATTTCAACATTAACATTACCCTAAGTTAGCGTAATATCTGTAATTTAACTTCACTGTATCGACCAAAGATCAGTTCGATAATCGTTATGTCATTCATTGTGTTAAACTACAATAGGAGCTTGAATTAGCGAAAATCTGTCGGATTTGGTTAAATCTAATGACGACGTTGGGATAATTTCAAACGAGTTCAAGAGAGTTCAGGATCACAAAGCCACTGATCACCTGCTATCTTATCTCTTGATGCATTGACTTAAGTTAGTGCATTTATCGTTCTGCAAATAACGATTAACGTAAATCAGAAAGTTGACTCGAATGAGCGAGCAAGGATTCGTCTTGCTGGTCACCAAAGTGTAACGCTAACGTTGAGTTGTTTGGGTAATTTATTGGGCGATATCAACCCGTCAACTTTAAGCTATGTTAGATACAAACAACATAGTCTCTTTAATATATGAAGCATCTATGTGGTTATATTACAATAGTTGTATCTTCTAATGTCATCTTCTGGAACAACGTTACTGGTTACATCAAATCAGTTTTGAGAAAGTTTATAACTTCATTTTATCAAGCTAGCGGCAGCTAACAATTGCATACCCCGTTCCTGACACTGTTAGCTCTGCAAACTACTGTGATGAACACTGACGTAAATTATATCTGTCTAAATATCAACTGTACAAAACACTGATATGTCCATAAAAATGCACCAAACTTCACAAATATGAGTGCAAGAAAGTTCACCCACTCACCCTCTCACCCTGTTCTGTAGAACAAGTTGCACGATGCGGAAATTTTACGCCACACCGTCATATTATTGGTCTGAACCAATATTCTTCCAAATAGGGGTGTTGTAGGAAAGGTGTTATTAGTTACTGCGTTATATCGGATCGATAATACATCCTCAATTATCTAATTTATCTCTCTGATTATTTGAAATATAGATGTTTATCTATATATTCTTCATTTTATCATAAACCAAATCTGCGCCATGACTATGATTTCCGTACTTACACATTATATCTCCTAAATGAGCTGATCCATAAAAGTTACCTAATTACGTCGTACACATGTAACCCGAATTCTATCGTAAATCACAAAGTGCAGCGGGGAAGAGGTCAGGGTTATGTAATCCTACCGACAGAACAAACTGTCTGAACGTCCCTGAAACTTTAGTTACCTTCCACGGTGTATTGGCTACACGAGGTTGTCCTGCAGTTGCTTTAACGATTGTCGCTGGGGGTAAATTGAATAGTCTCTACTTGAAAGTAATGACTAGTGGGCTAATGAAAGACTTACTTGTCATTTGTCAAGATATTTCAGAATTCGTTTGTAAAGACAGGAAAGAAAAGAAGACCGACCTTTGCATTTTATTCAAATGAACTAAACAGTGTTATAGAGTATATTGTATTTTCCCTAATAAAAAAGTGAAATTCTGTGTAGGTAGTCTTATTTGTCAGTTTGGTTTCCTAATCCCAGCTGTGACGTAACCACAGCAACCAGCATCAGTGAAAGATATAGACTTTAGGCTGAAAAGACACATGAAAAGACACACTTATTATAGAAGGACAAAGTCCTTGTCCTTCCATAACTTATTATCCTAATAAATGCAGTTATTCATTGAAAAATAATACAATTGTATTATGTAATTTCACATCTGATATAGAAGAGACTGTCATAACATAACTGTATTTTTCATCTTGATAGTGTGGAGATACTTTTTTCCTGTTCTTATGTGTGTGTTTTATAAGCTTCGAATGTTTAGGCTACCCTACATTTCCACTCAGATTGAATAAAGTATCTATCTATCTATCTATCTGTCTGTCTGTCTGTCTATCTGTCTATCTATCTGTCCCTATAGAACCTCTGTATAGGGCCTATACATTACTTTCTAAGTATTTTAATTGGTGCTTTTCTATAATTATATAATTATATGGGTGGGTGCCCTTGTCAAATCTACACCGTGGGACAACAAACTGAATCTTGAATCTTCGAGGAAGCCCTTTTTTTTATTCACCTGCTGTCACTCAAGCTACTCTCTGTAATCAATGCGCATCCAAGTAGGACCTTTTCACGCCTGTTATTGCTTCACCCCGGAGCGTTGTGAAGGCACAACAACAGAAGTTGCGTGTGTAGATAGCTAGTAGCAGCAGCAACGTTACCTCTGAATAGTGTGGAGGTATCGGTATTGAAAATGTCGATATTCACGCCAACCAACCAGATTCGACTGACAAATGTGGCATATGTCAGGATGAAGAAGGGTGGAAAGCGATTTGAAATAGCCTGCTACAAGAATAAAGTCATGAGTTGGAGATCCGGAGCGTGAGTAATGGCTGTTGTAATAACCATGGTGGCTAACTGACATTAGCTAGCATTACGTTAATACATGTTCAATGTTTGATTTAGTTTGTTGATATGTTTATATAAATTACTTTATATAGAGAGTATATATGCAGCCATTGATTTGCATATAGCAACGATATTTTTTAACGTTGAATGATAACAAAAGATTTAAAATAATTTGATCATTCCAAACATCGCCACAGTTTCACCACAGCCACCACCACTGGCGTCACGCTGTCCTACAATTTCCTTTGGTCATCCTTTCCTTTGGTCATCATCATTAGTATACGATGTTCGTTGTCTTCCAGTCAGTCTTAAAACGTGAACTCGATACCTAACTTCCAGTCAGTCTTAAAACGAAAACTCGAACTGATACCTACCTGTCCATTATGGCAGGCTGCCAATCATGGGGATGTCAGCCTTTTATCACTCCGAGGCTGCCGGTGGTTGGCAGTCACGTGAGAGAAATGGAATGTCATTGGAGTGTAACTAAATGCCAAAATAAAATATTTGGCGATTCATTTAATAGTTAACAACTTACAGCTACCCTTTTCAATTGTTTTCCATCCTGCATCTTTAGGGAGAAGGATTTAGATGAAGTCCTACAGACAAATACAGTGTTCATCAATGTGTCGAAGGGTCAGGTGGCAAAAAAGGAGGATTTGTCCAAAGCATTTGGGACAGACGACTTGACAGAAATATGCAAACAAGTGAGTAAGACCCTAGGACCACTCATCACTGATTGCCCACAGATACTAACATTAATCTCATCTCCAGCATCTCTCAAGTTATGTCCCATACTCTTATCTTTTATAATGATCTGTTCTCAGATTTTGTCAAAAGGAGAACTTCAAGTGTCAGACAAAGAGCGACAGAGCCAGCTCGAGCAGATGTTCAGAGACATCGCCACAATAGTGGCCGAGAAGTGTGTCAATCCAGAGACCAAGCGTCCATACACTGTCAACCTCATAGAGAGAGCCATGAAGGACATCCACTACTCAGTCAAAGCAAACAAGAGCACAAAACAGCAGGTTTGTAGCAGGTCTCCCGTAAGGTTAGGGGTAGATGTTATATTAGAAGTACCAGATGTTACTTCATCAGGTGTGTTGGCCTTGTAATTGTATGTATCATCGCTTTTGTGGGCCAGAGCCCAAATCTGTATCTATGATTTTCGTATCAACATACTGCCCCCGTGTGGATTTTTTTTTTTTTTTACTGCAAGTTGAAACATTATTTATGGTCTGGTTATGGAGATTGTTTTGTTTGTATGTATGTTTATTTTTATAGATTGTAACCCAGTGGTACTCTGGTCTGTCCCTGTAGCAAGTAATCTTGCATAGCATTTTAGTATCAATTCTCTCCATGTTGAAGATTATATGTTTCAGTAGCCAAATACTTATTTTTCTTCTTTTATATAAATGTTATCTTTACCATATCCCTGTTTTCAATATTAACGTAATGTTCAACATACCTACAAGTTATGAAATTACTGAAGTCTAAACTAAGAATGTTGAGTCACCAGGAGCATAACCGTATCAGTCCCCTGACAGGCTCTGGAGGTGATCCGGCAGCTGAAGGAGTCCATTCAGATCCAGCGGGCTCACATGCGCCTGCGCTTCATCCTGCCCGCTAAAGATGGCAAGCGGATCAAGGAGAAACTCAAGACCCTCCTCAAGGTGGTGGAGAGCGAGGACTTTGATGACCAGCTGGAGATGGTGAGGGCTGATTTTCCATCCCACGTAGATACTGGTTAATTAAGGCACCAAACACATCTGGCTCAAATGTCCACCTCATCAACTATCACTTGTGCCATTCAGGGTTCCCACGGGTCATGGAATTTTAGAAAGTCTATTTCAGACATGGAAAGTCAGGGAATTTGATCATTTTGGGGGCAAAGTCATGAAATATCAGGGCATTTTGGTGTAGCAGTTTAAAATGTACTTCCCAAAATACATTAATACAAATATGTTTCCACACAGAATTGGCATATGTCTGGTTAATAGCTTTACGGCTTGATTGAGTAGCGCAACTGTGCTTATTCAATGCCTATTTATTCATCTCCTGCACTAAAAAAGTAAAAAATTCTTGACTTCTATGCGGGTGCACTGAAATCATTGGTCGGTATATTGTACTATTCATTATATAGTAAGTCATGGAAATTCAGTTTTTTTGTCAGGGAAGTCATGGAATTTTACATTTGACTTCGAGTGGGAACCCTGGCCATTAACAATGACCACTTACTGAAGACATTTAAAGCCTGTTCTGAATAGAAATTATATTGTTGGAATGTTGTGCTAAGGTATCAGATTAATGTTTGAGATTGCAGTGTACAGATTCACAAGTTTGTATTTTTTATTATTATTATTATATCTGTGTTCATAATGTATCTTTTTATGCAATGTGTGTGTGTGTGTGTTTGTTTCGCTCCTCAGGTGTGTCTGATTGATCCAGGCTGCTTCCGGGAGATTGACGAGCTGATCCGCTGTGAGACCAAAGGCAAGGGCACTGTTGAAGTCCTCAGCCTCAAGGATGTGGAGGAGGGAGACGAAAAGCTGGAGTAGCGCATCACTTCCTGTCTCTCAGACCCCATTACACCGTCTGGCTGTGAGGAGGGAAAACCTTTTAATTTACTCCGTCTTGCTAAGGAAACCTAATTTTATCGCTTCTGCAAGGTCCACTATGGAATATGCTGTTATTTTCTGTGAAAATTGTACAATAGCTTTTCAGGGGAGATAATTAAAAAAGAAAACAAATGTCCATGTGCTTCTCACTGATCAATACTAGAAACTGAATACCCAGCATGACTTTTTAAAAGAATGATCACACAATAGAGCCACAACCTAACTGTGCCTTGCTGAAAATCTTATCATGCTCCAAAGGTGACTGGGGCGAAGAAAGTGTTCACAATAGTCAAAAAACACAGTGTATGACAGCATAGCAATGCTTGAGTGCTAGAAGAGATGAAGTTGAAGAGATGTCACACTAAAAACTGATTGGTTGTGTCAGTGTCAGAGCATGATGCATCATCAGGTGGTTCAGTCATTACAATGTGTATTGCCATTGAAATATGCCATTATTAACACCACTTAAAGTATATGTGAATGGATACTCATTGTATACATGTACACCATTAAATATATACACTATTATTATTATTATTATTATTATTATTATTATTAAAATCTGAATATATCAAGTAAAGCACATGTTTTGCCTGGGACAACTGAGGTTGTTGATTTTTTTAGAGGGATCAATGTGTTGTAATGTTTCTGGGGGGTACTCTACATTACAAAGTGAGATTGGTGGTATGTTGAGCATAAAGTGTGGTTACGTTTTACAAACAGGTGTAAGTTCCAGGCGGGCTTTTTTGAGAATCCATACGAGCTGCTCAGCTGCATTCCAGACAAATCGGTAGTCAGAAGCATGTTCAGTTCATGGTATGTTGCGATTGGTTTAGGAACTTCCGTGCTGTGTAGAATGCAGCATCAGTAGCCCCAGGCCTACTCGTCCTGATGATGAGAGAGCCGAAGAAGCAGGTGAGGAGATTGGTGATGTATAAAGAAGGATTCCTAAAGGCTGTTTCAGGACCAGTAGGCTAAGTGGCCACTGTTTATTGGCCTTCTTTCAACATGTGCCACATAACTGCGACAGGACATATATTCACATGATACGTCAGATAAAGCCGAGAGAACAAAATAATCGGACAATGTATGACCTCATGACTTGTTAATCTAATGAAGTGGTCACCATCCTCACCTCATTAGCACAAACAGGATAAAAAAAACACCAACATTACATAAATAATAATTAGAGCTTAGTGCTAGAGTAAAACAAAACTTGTAAGGCATTGCCTTGTAGAAATGCTAACAGTGTTGCATATTGTCCGTTATAAACCGTTATAATCAAATTAAGTCAATGCATTTCTCCAAAACAGTGTCCATATAAGTGTATCGTAGAACATCTGATCGCGTTAAAATTATTTTCAGAATGGTCTTGTAGTTGGGTAATAGGGCGAATCGTCTTGTCTGAAAGTTGCACTGTGGATGGTGTTGAGAGGGTCCACCGCTTCTGGTGCGCTCGGTGACACCGGCGTGCGATAAATCTCTGGCGGGGGCGACAGACAGCACGCACTGACCAGAGTTCCTCCCCCCACCACCAGCAGTACCGTCCCAATCCAGCCCGTGTAGAGTGCCGCCCCCAACTCACGTTTAAGTGGAATCACACTGTCCAGCGGCTTAGAGCTGCGGTGGGACACCCAGGACGCCACCACCAGCAACAACAAGCCTGACACCACGAACAAAACACCGGAGACCACCTTCACCTGCATGCGCCTGGGGAACTTTAGTCGCCCGACGACGTATAGTACATTTGCTACAAATCCGATGCAGATCGAGGCAGTGATGAGAGCCCTCCAGGATCGGAAGCTCCCGGACAGATGTAGCACCGACTGGATGAAGTGACAATGTAGCGAGCCGTCTCCTTGCTGTTCCCAGTGGATCCACACGCCGTCCCAATGCAGCGCTACAGTGTCCGTGTTGTTGTTAACAGAGCCGCTCACCGTCCACATGGAGAGGAAGCGGGTCAGCACAGCACAGAACCAGCCCATGAAGCCCAACCCGACGGCGGCAAGACCCAACTTGTCGTCCATGCTGCTGGTCGACGACTCGAAACAACAAAGCGGTTGAGACTTTGACTGTCACTGTAGCACAACTTGCTCGCCCGGATTCCTCGCATAGGCGTGGGGGAATAAAGAGAGCGCGTCCTGATGTTTGTTCCACCATGGTTTCAAAACAACCCCCATTCTCCCACTCTGCCAACCAAACAATAATGCCACTGTGCGTAAAGTGATATCACACAAGTTAGGCCTATTTGGATGAAGGGCTTTGTTGCCGTTTAGTGCTTTTCCACACAGACAAACGACTATATAGAAAAGCCTTTATTAAATTATCATAAGCATGGAGGTCACCAAATGAAGAATATCTAGGGTAGAGTATATTACAGTAGGCTATTTAATCAAAGAACATTTCACTAGGCATATAGACTAGCCTACTTATCATAAAAGGTCTGAGGACAGCTGGCCTTTGTTTCATTCTTGAATGCTCTTCCTTTAAACAGTTCATGTGCTGATAACTGAGGAAAAGTGACGGTTAAGTAACAAAAGAAGCATTCTCAATAACAACAAAAATACAAATATATTTGAGCAGCTGTTTGTCTCAGCTCCATGGTTTCGTCACAAATGTCAACAGGCATCCATTCAGTCTGCCAGATGAACATGTCTGAACATCCCTTGAAGAACCATACCCTATCACCGGACTGACTGAGTAAAGCAGATTGTTCCGATTCAATTTGTACAGCAGAGAGTCCGAGTCACACATAGTTCTTGTGTGGGTGTAGGTGTAGCGTAGCCTGGGTGTTCCCATGCTGCCTTGCGCGCGATTTGATTCACGCTGCTAAGGCAGCCTGGAGACCATGGAGCAAATTTTCGCCTGAGATAGGGAACCAATCACAGAACAGGGGGGAAAGCAAGACGATGATGAGCTATGCACAGACGCATTTGATAGACATCCGTGGCACCCAATAAACGGATCTGGGCATTTTTTTCAAATACGAGAAAATGAACGTTTGGTTCCCAGACCACGTCTCATTGAGAAGTGGTGGCGCTAGCCAGGCTAGGTGTAGCGGGTGGCGTAGCTTTGGAGCAGAGCAGATGGCCGCCCCCATCTCGCGCTTCAGCGCCTCGTGCACAATGGGGTTGTGGAAGTCCTGTATGATGGAATGGGCCGTCCAGGACACGGGCGCCACCACGGTGAGCCCGCCAGCACGAAGATCACGCCGGACGCCACCACGATGCACTCCTTGGCCCGTGTTGGAAGTTGGTGCACTCCGCGCCCACGGCGTAAAAACACCTCCACCCTAGTTGTCAAAAACAATTTCTTAATATTTGCTTTTCTTGATGCTTTCCTTGACCCGCCATGTCATTCTATTGTCTAAGAGAAATTTGTCTTGGAAATAATCTATAATAGTACAGGCAACACAGTACACCACTAGGTGTCATAGGCATGGGTAGTTGAGTAACAGTAGGCAAAATTAACAAACAAAAGAATATAAGGTACAAACAAACAGACAAACCAAAGATGGCCCTCTCACAGCCTGAACTAATACAAAAAACAAATAACTCAAGGGAAAACATTGTTCAGACACTAAATCATGTGCATTTGCTCTCTTTAAAAGCAACGGGTTATCCACAGCCAACAGGCCGGGCGTGCGAGAGAAGCAATGAAGTCTTAGAATTAAGAATAAAGCTCTTCCAACAACAACCACCCATGCGCCAAACAATTCAAATGACTTTCAAATGGCATTGTTCTCCCAGAGAGGAAGCTATGATCACCATCCATGGGTGTGCATGTGCGCCAGCGCTGCAGGTCAGCCTTTCTGCATACACATCTGTCTTTAAAGTTCACCATCCTGGTAGCATACCTATCTACTGCCAAGGCCTGAAGGGGACGGGGAGAATATTTACTTCTGCTACACTGGCAGAGAACTCATGTGAAACAGACTGTGGGAGGTGGAAGAGGTTTAAATGCTGTCCAGCAGTATTATGAGTGGAACGTCTTAAGGGGGCCCTCTTCCCCATACGGCCTGATCTTATAGTGTGTGCCAATTCCATCCAGGCACTCCACAATTTCATACTTGGTAGACACCCATGTATCCTGGATTTTGTGGCGACCGTGAAAATGGTTCTTGCAAAAGAGTTTACATGTACATTACATTTAGCAGACACTTCTTGACCAAAGTCACTTACATACTGTATGTCAGCTATATTACAAGGGATCACATTGTCCCCGGAGCAACTTGGGGTTAAAAGTGCCTTGCTCAAAGGCATAACAGTGAAAGCCGGCAACTGAACCAACAACTTTCACTTTAGCCCAGCTCCTTAACCACTACACTGCCACTGCCCACTAGAAAAAGACTAGAGTGCCAGGTGGTAATATGGGTACAGTGTCAGGACCGCACACTGTCTCCCAGAAGAACTGAATGTATTAAGTTAAAAAAATAATGCAACGTTTCGACCCACCAGGGTCTTCATCAGGCCTGTTATGTTATGTTTTTAACTCAATAAACTTAGTTCTTCTGGGAGATTGCAGTGTGCGGACAACTACTCTTCTTTCCTTGATAAGCCTTTTTTTGTCCTGCACCTAGCCTCAGTGAGGTGGGATGTGAATACAACCACTTTGAAGAGGACTGCAGTGTCAGGACCACCATGCCTACGATATGCCGCAGCCTCTTAAGTGTCTCCTAGCACTAGCATAGACAGAAGTCAGGTACTCTTGATGTTGCACCACCCAATCAGTCGGTGGACTGTCCCTGTGGTCACCTCCAGTATTTCCAAGTAGGTGGTCGACTGGTAACTGTGGCTTCTAACCGAACATCAGCTCGTATGGGGAGAGCTGTGTGGACTGGTACACAGTGGTATTATAGGCGAACAGGAACAGTGTACACGGTGAACTTGCTCAGGACATACTTACATTTTTTTTTCCGTGATTGCCCACTTGACTGCAAGGAGTTTGAGTTTCATGGCACTATAATTTGACATGTTCCTCTCACTTGGCCGCAAGCCCCGGCTAGCAAAGGCTATTGTTCGCCGTTACCCATCCTTCTCCTGTGACAGAACTGCCCCCAATCCTGCATGGCTTGCATCCGTCTCTAAGATAAACTGACGACTGAAATCGGCATAACCTAGGACTGGCGCTTGAACAAGCCATTCTTTTAAGGCTCTGAATCCAGAAAAAGTTCTGAAGGCAAACCTCAATGTTAACTATTCAATATTCAGATGTCTGGAATTGAAATGTACATGCAAATTAGTGAATAATTAATGAGATATTGTTAAATTACATCCATAAACATATATTTCAGAAAACTTGTAATGCAAAAAAATATTGTCTCTACATAAATAATCAACTAGTAAAGTTTCATAGAAATATCAAGGAGTTAAATTTGTTACCCTATTCACCCGTTCTATGTTGCCTATTTTAGCCTAGCCTATTCCAGTTTCATTCACAGAAAGGCAGCCATGCACAAATAGTATTTCACCAAAAGAGGGCAGTATCATACAGCAGAGCCCAGAGCCGTATAGCGATGGCAGAGCCATGATACTCTGAGAGAAGTAGGAAATGCAGGGCAGTATTTGATTATGTTTTCCCTGGGCTTACCCAGAGCCATATAAAGGTAGAGTTGCGACAACTCCATTGACGCTAATGTTCCATTTTTTTCCAACAATGGCAGCAGCTAATGGAAGCCTCAAATAGTTCCCGGAAGTTAACAATTAATAATAGCAGCAGTGCAGTTACAGCAGTATGTTTGTAGCCAACATTTCAGACTCAGATTTACATTCCTTTGCCTCATCCGAATAATAATAATAATAACAGTAATAGTAGTAAAGTAATAGTAGGCTATCAATAGCCTAATTATAATAATAAACGATTTGACTTTCGACTATGACTTTTCTGCTGCTCAGTCTTTATCCGTTCCTCATCAAATAAATTAAAAGAGGCTAAAAGCCCAATAAATGTGCCACACGTAATAGCCAGATATAAGATAACTCTTGCCTATCCCATTTCAATTAGGCAGCACTACACCACCACGAACAAGCTGTCATTAAGTTTTTGCGTTTAGTAGGCCTACACTTTTATGATGTGACGTTTCTTGTGCATTTAGCTTCACCATCACGTCAAGTTCGTATGCGCAATGCGTTAGGCTATGGATTTAAGTGGCTTAAAAAAGGCAGCAAAAGTGGGATATAGTGCAACTGCTTCCCCAAAACAATTTCACCATAACTGTGTATTTAATCGTTTGATATGTGGATAACTTTCAGTGGACTACTAAACAAAGAAGTAAAGATTTTGTTATCACAAGGCTAGCTGGTTCGTTATATGGCGAAGCATATAGCCAACATTTTTTTGTAGCAGTGAAGCTGTGACTGTGTCTCAAATCGCGTACTTCTGCACTTACAATACCTAATTTGAGTGCATGAGGGTGTTCACACTGACAATTCCAACAACACGAAGGGCGCTGCAAGTTCCCGGATGGTGCACTCATAACGGTCAAAAAGCTGAGTGTGCAACGCTCCAGTAGGGGTTAGGTGTCCTTCCTATTCATTAACATGAACATGCGAATGACTAAATAAATGACTATGATGTTTATTAAACCATTGTAGGCCTACAAGTTATCATTATATCACATCACATAGCCTAGTTTTCTGTAGGCTAGGCTACTGTGTGACATGCTTTAGGCTACAGGATATAAATCAACAATAGGCTATCAACACGTTTGCAGTATCACTGTTGCAGAAATCACATACAAGAAGGCATCCTCTTGATTGTTTGTACATTTTTGCATATTCCAACATAAGGAAGCAGCATGAGGAAACTTGTTTTTCTGCCTTATTTTCTAACTAATTTTACGAGTCTGCAGTATCACTGAGTACAGCTGTTACAAGAGGGTCTGGCGTCCCTTTATTATGATGCACTTCCTACGACGCGGTCATTCGTCTCTAAATGACTTAACGGCTCCCACACGCAGCTGCGTGCATCACGTTGCTGGAGACGCATCCCATTCACTTTAAATGGGCTCACGTGATCCGTTGCCGAACTGAATTGTGGGTCCGTCGCGTCGCGTTTCTCCCGCTGCTCGCGTTGAGGAGTTCAGCTGTTGCTGCACCGACAGACGGCACCGGCCAATCAAGCTAATCTACGGACGGCACCAACCAATCACATTACGGTTTTACTTCAAGTCATTTGCGTAGCTACCGTCGGGAACACCCACTGGAATGCGTTGACGGAACGCTGCTGTGTGTGGGCCATAACTCCCTCTCCAACGCTGGACACTTTTCGCCCTTAACGGACGCCATCTTGGCCAAATAGCGGAAGGGGAGGGAGCGTTTTCAAACTCGTGGAAATCGTGGTTGAGAAAGCTGAAGCAGCAGCAGTGGAAAACAGAATTTACGGAGCAAGTACAAGCAAGTTATAACATAAACGGTTCATGTTTTGACACAGTATGACCATGTCACTGTCGAGTTGAGAACGCCAAATAAAGTTATGTTAAAATGTTTGCGATCGTCATTTCCGTGAAGTGCACGAAGTGTTTGATATGAGACAATACTATTTTGTTAAAATTTGCGCACTCCGCCAGTAAGCACACAGTGCACATAGTGTACTACACGAAAATGTACTCAGTGTACACCAATTGAGACAGACTCTGAGTTTGTTGTTAACATTGTTGGTAACTGTCAGGGAATTCTGGCACCAAGAGGAGAGCCTGCCAATGTAAGGAAGAATTCCTTACACCATCAGTCTCTGACTCTGCAGCCCAAAAGCTGTGTTTTTTATTGTACAGATGCACACAGAAAATAGGAAGCAAGGCATAGTGACTTCATTGTGACATACAATGAACATGCTACATATTGTAGCATCTCACCCACACACACACACACACAGGGTGCAGTTCCTGTCTGTCTGGGTGCACACTTAACTTGTACTCTCTGTTCTTAGAACTCAGCACAACATTTTAACTTGAACTCTCTGTTCTTAGAACTTAGCACAACAATATTTCTGCTTACACAAATGGTTATACAATGATAATAATTTCCTTACAGTAACGTAAACGCTACACTTATGGGGTGGGTGCTATTGCGTTTTCTAAAGAATCTCCTGTCTTGGTTTTGTACAGAAATTAAGTGACACATACGTAAAAGGGAGAAAAAAAGGTCACCTTCCGATATTTAGCAGGCTATGGTCTGGAATTTAATTTAATATTGTTGTAATGGTAGGATAACTACACAGTTTACACAATAATTACACTGTGTTATAAATATTGTATATCAATGCATTTATTGTCTGTCAATTACCCAAAATTGTGGCTCTGTCTCTCATTGAACAGTATTTAATGCATTCTAATCCATTGTCAATCACTTCCGGGAACTTTTTGAAGTTTACATGAACCACGTGACCTTAACGAATTTTGAACACCCATAGACCTCTCCAGAATAAGTCCCGCCTCCTAACTTCCGTATCCATCCAACCTTCGGTCGTCAAATGTCTATGGGAAATAACATGGCGTTTTGAAAGATCGTACCTGTCAAACTCTGCGAAGTAGAAAATAGTATACTATAGTATACTATAGACTATACTACTTAAACTACTTAAACGGCACCGACAATCAAAAAATCCAGTGGAAACTAGATGGCAGAAGTGTGTAGGCCAATCTGCCCACCATTTTTTTCTACTTCGCTACCTACAGATGTTTTAACGGTATGACATTTCGAAACGCCATGTTATTTCCCATAGACAATCGACGCCCGGAAGTTGGATGGATACGGAAGTTACGGAGGCGGGACTTATTCTGGAGAGGTCTATTGTCGCAACTCTACCTTTATATTGCTCTGGGCTTACCCAACAGCTGTAGACTTTCAGCACAGGTTCAAATGAAAACAAGAACAGTTAATGCTTAAAAAAGCACCTGACAATTCATATAGGGTCATTCCACGGCAACTCAGCCACCCATGTACATGACACCTCTCAGATTTTGCTGAAAAGCGGTGTCATGTACATGATACCCCGATATTGGCTGTTTTCACATGGAATGACCCTATAATGAATCATGATGAAAACATGAAATTTGTCAAACTAACATTAGGCCTACAGTTTTTGCCTATTGCTTTCTTTTGCAGAATCTGGCTTATTATGTCAAAACTCTACACACAGCCAAATAAGACATAGCGTGTGGAGATAAACAACTCACATCTATGCCAAAATGAAACACTGCAATCAAAACTCAACTATTATTAACAAACCATACACACAAGTACTATTTAAATTACTCTTTCAAGTCAACAGGAAAACATTGATGTGCTTTATATAGGCATAAAAAGTAGAATTTCTGCAGTAATCAGCTACATTTTTTGCAACAAAAGTTTTTACAAAAACCAAACATTCTTACAGAATTAAAGAAAACTACAACCAGTTATCAATGTAATACTTTAAGTGAATGTACTAAAAATGTAGCAACGAAACAAAAGTAAAAAGAAAAAAACAATTACTGGAGACACTGCTATGAAAAAAAACCTTTTTATTTTTGTATGTGTATGTGTGTGTGTGTGTGTGGGGGGTGCATTACTGTCGTTCATTCGTGGCCAGGTACTCTCTGAGCTTATTGCACATTTCAGGGATGAAAGTCTGGCTTATACACAGTCTGAAATTCAAATAAAGCGGCTCCTTCGTAGGCATGTCAAACTCGATTCCTTTTAAGGATCCGGGTTATTCTGAGTCACTCACTAAACTGATCCGGGTTGAACGAGTCACTTGAGTCACTTGAGTCAGTATTGCTAAATCGCAAGAAAATTCAGTCCTACTTCAAGCAGTGCAGTGTGGTGCTTCATTTTTAAGTGCCTTCTCATGTTGGATGTGGATCCTCCATGATTTGAAACCAGGTTTTTGCAGTACTTGCATTTAGCGTTTAGAGTTTTGCTCTCCTGGTCGAAGTGCATCCACACATTGTTCATCTTTCTGCTGCTCATGTTCAGAGACTTCTTGAAATTAACCTCCAAATTGTCTTAACACCACTCTCACTTTTCTTGTCACTTCTCTTTGAGGTGTTTTTGGACTTGGGGGTTGGGGACAATACAGTAGGTGTGGGGTGGGGACTACCCCCTTACCTCCCAATCAGATAAGCCTGTTACTGGGGTAAGGGGTCAAGGGGGCCGGTCAAGTACATTACCGCGGCAACTTCACTCATGTAGCTTTCCGTGCAGCCACAGGGCAGAGGGTCAAACAGCCAGATATATTACAAAAGAGAAGGGGGTAAGGGCTTTATGACACTACCTGAAAACATGTTGTCAAGTAAGTCTAAAGAAACCTATTTGAATTAATTGATCTTATTGACAGAGAGGGTAGCCTATATTATAATAATTATTTGTTGTTGTTTTGTTAACAATAGAAAAGTTTGCCTAGGTCTAATGCTACTCTGCTACCATGTTTATTACCACTACTATATACTAATAGTAGGCTACTAGGAATCTATTCTAATAACGTATTAATAGGCTGCTAATACTAGGCAACTAATATTATTATTAATAATAGCTATACTGTTAGGTAGCCTATCATATCATATAATATAATATAATATAAAATAGCCTAATATAATAGCATCAAAACCTCCACCCACTCACGGGAAAGAAAGCAGTTTGAGCCAGACTGTTTATTTATTGTCTTGACCTAGTGTAGCCTAAGCAATTGACTTTCAATGTAGACATAGAAACAGTAACGTAGAAATGCCCTGCAGTGAATACATTATTATTATTGTTATTATTATTATTATTATTTTTACTACTACTACTACTATTATTCTCATTAGGCCTATTTTTATTATCACCTTGACACGAGTAGAAACTATGCTACTCGCTCATCTACAGATCTACTCATGACAACGTAGCCGGCTGATTCGACTGACTCGCACTCATAATGCACGTAACTGGCCCAGCTTATCCGACCGACCCGGGTAGGCTAGCCTACTTAAGCAGCTCCAAGCAGAGCTTGCAATGTTTCGGACTGTCTAATCATGGGCGGATTATGAACTTTTGATGTATTAAGGGCCCCCCACTAATTGTCGTACATGTGGGAGGGGGGGTTTGGGGGTCCTCCCCCAGAAATTTTTTAATTTGTTTGATGTGATTTCCTGTATTCTGGTGCATTTTGGGGATGGCCAATACTAAATTCAAACAGATTCATAGCCTACATCCTGATTTGTTGATATTGAGGCAATGATTCCATGCAAAGGCTTGGGCTTCAGGGCCCCCTGACCCCTTGGGCCCCTGGGCCTGGGCCCGGTAGGCCCGTGCAGTAATCCATCCCTGTGTCTAATCTAACCTAATTGCATTTTAAAGTAGGCTATGCCTACGTGCAGAACATTGTAGGCCTATGTTATTTCAGAAGTGAAAGAATGGCTTTTGTTGTGGATTTGCTTTTCACCTTGACGAGGAGTTACTCGCTTGTCTACAGATCCATGACAACGTAGCCGGCTGATTTGGCTGACTCGCTAGCCTGGGTGTTCCCATGCTGCCTTGCGCGCGATTTGATTCACGCTGCTAAGGCAGCCTGGAGACCATAGAGCAAATTTTCGCCTGAGATAGGGAACCAATCACAGAACAGGTGGGAAAGCAAGACGATGATGAGCTATGCACAGACGCATTTGATAGACATCCGTGGCACCCAATAAACGGATCTGGGCATTTTTTTCAAATACGAGAAAATGAACGTTTGGTTCCCAGACCACGTCTCATTGAGAAGTGGTGGCGCTAGCCAGGCTACTGACTCGCACTCATAACAATTTAACGTAACCGGCCCGCTCAGCTGATCCGACTGACCCAGGTAGGCTACTCAAGCAGCTCCATACAGAGCTTGCAATGTTTCGGACTGTCTTCGCGACCTAATTGCATTTTAAAGTAGGCTATGCGTGCAGAACATGTTATTTCAGAAGTGAAAGCATGGCTTTTGTTGTGGATTTTCTTTTCACCTTGACGAGGAGTTACTCTCTCGTCTACAAATCCACTCATGACAACGTAGCCGGCTGATTCGGCTGACTCGCACTCATAACAACATAACGTAACCGGCCCGCCCCGCTGATCCGACTGACCCGGGTAGATAGCCTACTCAAGCAGCTCCATGAGCATGCAGTTCGGACTGTCTGCACGACCTAATTGCCTTTTAATATGCTACAAATATACACCAAATCTAATTATGTCTAGGCTACATGGAGAACATTGAATGTTATTTCAAAAGTGAAAGAATGGCTTTTGTTGTGGAATTGCTTTTCACCTTGAGGAGGAGCTAGCCTACTCGCTCGTCTACAGATCCATCATGAAAACGTAGCCAGCTGATTCGACTGACTCGTACTCAACGTAGCCTAACCGGCTGGCTGATCTGACTAACCCGGATTGCTACTCAGCAGCTCCAAGTCCCATGGTCTACGAGTCTGCAATGTTTCCGGCTCTGCGGGAAGTTAACCAGTTATCTCGGACTGCCTGCTCACTCAGTCGCTTGAATTGATTTGTGGAGTTGTGGTTGCCTACGAAATTGTTACATTTTTGGCAGCTACGATGGCTAGGGCTAGGACTAGTAGGCTAGGCTAGCTAATGTTGCAAGAGGTTTGTGTGTGGCGCTGTTTATCGTTTTAGATTGAATTGTAGGACTCAACTGAACCGAGTTAATGATACTAGAGACTCGCAACTCATGGGTTAATTTAAAGATACGGGTGAAAGATCCGAGTGAATCACAACTCAAACAGGCTTACTTCCTAGACAATATGAGATGGGACAAGATGAAGGAGGGGTTCTCAGAGATGGTTTTTCAGAATTCAGGCATGAGTTCTATGAGCAGGCATGACTATGGAAAAGAAACATCGGAGAATTACAGGGCAAATCATTTATTTTGGTTGGCAGAAGGAGAAATATCTCCCCATTCAACTTGCTCCGGTGATCTTAGAGCAAGCAGCTCTTGAGTCTGTTAAAGCTGCAGTTGGCAAGTTTGGCAAACTTGCTAACTGTCTCACTGAATTGCATTATGCACACTCAATTCTCACTGGTATCTGCTAGACAACAAGTACCAAAACATGATTAGTTCATAGATTTCACATGTAAAATACATTTTATACAAACCCACCCCCATCTCCCCTGTTCATAATTCTGAGAAATTCTTGAATTGTGTGCATGTGTGCGTGTACATTTGTATACTTATGTGTGTGTCGGTGTGTGTGTGTGTATGTGTGTGCGTGCATGTGCTTGTGTGTGTGCATATGTGCCTGTGTGTGTGCACGTGCATGCATGCGTACATATGTCTACTGTGTGAGTATGTGCATACGTATGATTACTGTGAATGTATGTGTGTGCATGTGTATCTGTTTATGTACATGTGTGCATATGGAATGGGTTAACATGACCCCTGGAGGCAAACATACGCAAAAAATTGGTCATCCTAGGCCCTACGGTTCTCAAGATATTCACAGAAAACTCTGTTGGTGTACGGTCACTAAATGTACACATAAATTATTTTATTGTATGGCCCCCCATGAATGAAAGGGTGTCATAATGATCCTACACTTTCAATTTCTTGCAGTTTTGACCATGTCAGCCAGAGATATTGTGATTAAAACACCTAATGTTTTGCTTTTTAATTTTTAACTAGGTGGCACTATACATGAAATAAGTGGTAATGGGATGGGTTGACATGCCCCCTTAAGACCAACATACATAAAAAAGATGGACCTCCTAGGCCCTACGGTTCTCGAGATATTCACAGAAAACTGTCTCCGGCCACCTACAGGCCAGTTGGTGTAAAGTAACATAAATTAATTTATTGTGTGGCCCCCCATGAACGGAATTCCATGAAACTTGGCATGCATTCAGAAGGTGTCATAATGATCCTACACTTCCAATTTCGTGCAGTTTTGACCATGTTAGGTCACAGATACCTGCGATTACAACACCTCATTTTTACTTTTTTGTTATTAACTAGGTGGCTCTATACATGAAATGAGTGGTTATGGAATGGGTTGACATGGCCCCTTAAGATCAACATATAAAAAAAACGGTGGTCTTCCTAAACTCTACGGTTCTCGAGATATTCACAGAAAACTGTGTCTGCCCTACCCTCCTTTTCGGGGGGTCCAGTCCAGGGGGGGGGCGCTACAGATGAAAACGAAAAACAATGGTTCCATGCTATCCATGTGGGGCTACATGCCCACCAAGTTTCGTGTACCCCGGTCTTTCAGTGTCCCGAGAATCCTTGATGGAAATTTGGGCATGCGGAAAAAAAAAGAAAAAAAAAAATCTGACTAAACCTATATGACCACCGCTTCGCTGCGCGGCTGTCATAATTACGGTAAAGAAGCAGTAAGCATAATTACTTGTGTTCTTCCACCTATTGGTGGGATTTATTTCACAGTTTATTTCACAGTTATATGTACAGCATGTAAACCCCCAGCTGGTATTTAATCATTTATTCACAGGTGAATTAACATTATGGTTTAAGAACAGACTAAAATGAAGAGAATTCATAAAGTTCATAAAGAGAATTCACAGAAACCACATATTTATTCCAGCTATAGGCCTATCTCATGTAAAAATGCCAGCTAATTCTAAGCACAACTCTTCAGGTGTGTGTCTGTGGATGTTGGAGTGTTAAAGCTTATTTACAGTCGCAGTTCCCGACCTGTGTGACGTCAAAATGACATTTTACCAAACTGTGAGCACAATATACTAAATCGTACGCACATTTTACTAAATCGTGCGCACATTTTACTAAATAGTGCACTCATTTTACTAAATTATGCTTTCATTTCATTTTTTAAAAATGAAACGCACAATATAGTAAAATGTGTGCACAATTTACTAAATTGAGAGCACAATTTAGTAAAATGAGCGCACTATTTAGTAAAATGTGACTACTATTTAGTAAAATGAGCACACAATATACTAAATTGTGCACACAACGCAGTAAAATGAGCTAACAATTACTAAAATGAGCGCACATTCTCTCGATATGCAAAATTATCTTGCAATGACAGCTCCTGGGTCCCGTAGATATCAGCAGACGGTAGCGTTATAAAATTTGGAAAGCTGCTGGTCAGAGTCGCCTAATGCGTGCTGGGATATATGTAGGCGGCAGTCAGTGTAAATGCTATGCAGGGTTACATGCTAGATCCTCGCTTTTTTCACAGGGATATTTAGAGAAAAGCTGGCAGTTATAGTGATGAAAAAAAGACAGAAAGAAAATCCGAGTCCGAATACACAAGTCTGAGTCTGAGTCATTTGTATGCAAGTCTGAGTCAAGTCACTAGTCCTTAAAATTAGCACTTGAGTCAGACTCATACTCCAAGCTCTGCCATCGGCAGTTGATGAACCTCTGGCAGGGGTGAGAGACAGCGCGTACTGACCAGAGTTACTCCCCCACCAGCAGTACTGTCCCAATCCAGCCTGTGTAGAGTGCCGGCCCCCGACTCAAGTTTAAGTGGAATCACACTGTCCAGCGGCTCAGAGCTGCGGTGGGACACCCAGGACGCCACCACCAGCAACAACAAGCCTGACACCACGAACAAAACACCGGAGACCACCTTCACCTGCATGCGCCTGGGGAACTTCAGTCGCCCGACGACGTAAAGTACATTTGCTACAAATCCGATGCCACAGTGTCCGTGTTGTTGTTAACAGAGCCGCTCACCGTCCACGTGGAGGAAGCATGTCAGCACAGCACAGATCCAGCCCGTGAAGCCCAACCCAAGGCCAGCAAAACTCAACTTGTCATCCATGCTGATGGTCGATGAATTAAAACTACAAAGCAGCCGAAGCTTCAACTGTCACTTTAGCACAACTTGTTCGCCCGGATTCCTTGCAAAGGCGTGGGGCAAACACTGGCATAGACTGGCAAGAGAGAGTTTCCTGATGTTTGTTCCACCATGGTTTCAAAACAACCCCCACTCTCCCACTCTGCCAGTCAAACAATTATGTCACTTAGTCGTTTAGAAATCGTTTGGATGGTTAAATGATCTGTTCTGGTGAAAATGGTGACTTTCCCCTCTGCGCCTAGCGTCCCCAGGCGGAAAACCAACCTTGCAACATTGAAACTATCGTCCCGGAAAGAGAAGTCAGAAACAAGAAACTAGTTTTAAATTGTGTTTCTTACCTTGTAACATCCACATAGTTCTACCAGACGTATGTTAACCGCTCACTAGCTTGTATACAAATCCACGTGCTTTATCGTTACCTTTTCACACAGTTTAAAAATGGTATAATGCACATTTCTCCAGCAGAGGGGGAAATCCTGCCAAGTTTCCCTTTAAAGTGTTTCCCATTTTGGAGGTGGGGAATTTTCAAGCCCCATCTGGTCCGCAAGCAATCCCAAGTTGTCCGCGAGCAGACGTGGTAAAATATAATATAGATGACTTGTTTGCAATTTTTAACCAACTTTTATGTAAATCTAAACAGTTCTGCAACACTGCCTATATAAACTACGTATTATGTTACGGACTGAACGGGATCAAATCCCGGACGAGCCCCCAATTATGTTGCGGATTGAGGTTCAGTCCATAACACTACGGCACTTTAAAGGGACAGCAGGCAATGTTTTCGTGTTAATTAATCATCTTCGTAAGTCGGTATATGGTTAACTGACTCATTACAGGGCGAATGAAGACTTTTTTTTCATTGATTAAGTGGTCCATGGTCTGAAAAAGTTTGAGAAACACTGATCTATAGCCATCCTTGCCCCTATGAGGAGATTTGGTATCTTGAGATATAGACTATGGGATTATTAATTATCGAACCTGTTAAACTCTTGCAGGGATGAATAAATCGGAAAAGCAGAAGTTTTGCCCAACACACTTTTGAACCCTGCCTTCTAGTGGATACTGTGATCTTTGGTACGTTAAGACAAGACACTACCCCAGAGCTAACTTGCAGTGCAACTTGCCATAGGTATTTTGGCTTCAGTTAACACCCGGATCTCCTTATATGGGCAAAGATGGCAGCTTTGGCTCCATTTTGTAGTCGAACTTCAGAGGTCCATGACTTCTATGTGTGCCTTGCTGCTTTGTTGTTTTAAATGTTCGATCTTCCTTGTCAAATAAGAAAGGCATTGATAAAGATGGGCACACATTTCCTCCTGTTCTTCACGCCCCACCTGTGATATCTCTATTCCCCACTAGTGGGCCCCACACTTTGAGAAACACTGGTTTAAAGTGATATCACACAAGTTATTTGGACGAAGACCGTTGTTGCCGTTTGGCACAGAGCCCAAAACTTTATTTAATGTGCTTTTTGCACATAGAAAAACAACTTGATAGAAAAGTCTTTATTAAATGCTCACAAGCTTAAAGGTCAGAAGATGAAGAATATCTACGGTGGCATAAGCCTAGAACGTCTAGGTCAACTTTTCCTGTAGCTTGATCAAAGGACATTTCACTAGGCATATAGACTTACTTATCATAAGAAAGAATGTCTGAGGACAGCTGGCCTTTGTTTCATTCTTGAATATGCTTATTTTAAATAGTTAATGTGCGAATAACTGAAGACGGTTGAAAAGTGACAGTTATAAGTAACAAAAGAAGCATTCTCAACAACAAAAAAATACAAATACTTTTAAGCAGCTGTCTGTCTCAGCTCCATGATTTCGCCATGTGTAACAGGCATCGGTTACACTTTACTTGACAGTATCTACATAAGAGTGACATGACACTGTCATGAAAGTCTCATAAACATTACAAATAAGTCATAAACGTTTATGACATAACACTTCTGTTATTAAGTGTCATTCGGTTTTTGTCATGACAAGTTGGGGTTAGAGTTAGGGTTAGGATTAGGGTTGGGTTTAGAGGTTAGGGTTAGGGGTTAGGGTTCATGTATCATGACAGTGTCGTGTTAATGACAGTGTCATGTCACTTTTATGTAGATCCCGTTGAGTAAAACCTGCATCAAGTCTGCCATATGAGTAAGTCTAATCTGCTGTCTGAGCATCCCTTGAAGAACCATTACCCTACAACTGGACCACTAACTGAGTTGAGCAGATTGTTACGATTCAATTTGTGCTGCAGAGTCCGAGTCACACGTAGTTCTTGATGGCGTAGCTACAGTGGGTGCCTGGCCTGGCTTGGGTGTAGCGGGTGGCGTAGCTTGGGCTCTCGCGCGGGCAGCTGGTGCAGAGCACCCCTCCCCCAACCACCAGGAGACCTGCGGTCACCCAGCCTACGTAGATGGCCGCCCCCATCTCGCGCTTCAGCGCCTCGTGCACAATGGGGTTGTGGAAGTCCTGGATGATGGAATGGGCCGTCCAGGACACGGGCGCCACCACGGTGAGGCCCGCCAGCACGAAGATCACGCCGGACGCCACCACGATGCGCGCCTTGGCCCGCGGGTGGCTCAGGCAGTTGGTGCACTCCGCGCCCACCAGGAAGACGACGAAGCCCAGGCAGGCCAGCGCCATGGCGACGACAACGAGCCCGCGCGCTGCCTGCAGGTCCGGGTCCAGGTCCAGCAGGGCGTCGTAGAGCTTGCACTGCATCTGACCCGTGCGCTCGTACACGCAGTTGAGCCACAGGCCCTCCCAGAAGACCTGCGCCACCACGATGTTGGTGCCGATGAAGGCCGTGACCTTCCACATGGGCAGCGCGCAGATCAGGATGGTGCCCGCCAGACCCAGCATTGCCAGGGTTATGCCCAGCACCTGGAGAGCCATGGCTGCCGCTTCACCCAAGGCCTGCAGATCAGAGACAGAAAAGAGAAGGAGATTACATACATATATCACATACTGGCTTTTCAGCTCAGTACAGTTATTTCCAGTATATTAACCTCATAGTTTATAAAAAGCATGACAGTGTTTTATGCAAATTAAACATATTGACCACTCTCAGTATTACGCTAATCCTACAAAGCAAGTCCACTTTAGAAGGTGTGGTGAGCTTTTTTTTTTTCAAATTTGGTTAAAGGTATAGTACACTTGAAAAGGTCAATTTAATTCTTAGACAGGGATACCAGAACTCTTAAACAGTCACACATCAGGGAGTAGCCTATTCCAATTTCACTCATAGGCAGCCATGCATAAATAGTATTTCACCACAAGGGGGCAGTACAACATATCATAGAAAAGGAGGATATGCATGGCAGTATTTTATCATGTTTTCCCCTGGCTTTTCCAAGTACATGGTTTACTCAGAGTAAGTGGTAAACCTCCTACAACAAGAGCCCCATGGCATTGGAGAATGAAGCCATATAATGAAGCCATTTACCCTGGTTTCACACTAAACCACATACTTGGAATATCAAGAACCATACACAGGTTCAAATGAAAACAAAAACATTGACAATGCTTTTAAAAAAACACCTGACAATTCATGAATCATTATGAAAACATGAAATTTGTCCAAATAATTTGACAGGCAACTTCAACATGAAAGAAACACTCTGGTATATATGAATGTACAAAATTTATTATACTTTCGTTGTAAACACAGTTAATAATGTTGCAGTTGTTACAGACAGAACACAATTTGCAAAAACAAAACTGCATCACACAAAAGACCTAATGTCTTCCCCTCCCTAACATGCCAAACCACATTACTACCACACATATCAGGCTTTTAGTTGTCTTAAGTACGGTCATAAAGAACCAAAGAGATCTTGTCTAGATAGCACAGACAATGCTGGACCTGGGCATCTACTGGGCCAGAGTTGACCTACAAAGCATTTTTTGAAAACCAAGACTGTTGTTTTAAAGGTTCACGAACGCCATGTTTAAACAATGCAGGGTATTTATCAGGGCCTAGGGTTGGCTCTCGGGATGTTATTCTTTAGTTTCCTGGTAAAACCAGAATGCTGCGGGGGAGTGGCTGCAGGTGAAAGCCTGGTAACTTGAGCCTGTCTTTCCGACTGTGAGAACAGAGTTTTGCTTTCACACACAGACCTCTTTCAGCTCTGTCTACTCACAATTACACAGCAATTGGTTGATCATCAGACACCACTTGTTTCTAAATATATATAAAAATATGGTAAAATGTCTTATGTTGGGTAATAAACTGTTGATACAATCAAACTTCAGCAAGCTAAGCTGAAATAATCAAACAACTATCAGAACAATATCACTCTAATTCATTTCAGTGTTAAGTTTCAGTGCAATTTAGTCCTGCCTTTCTAAAAAAATGAAAGTGTTTCTTGTACTTTTCAAAGGGACAAGACACTCTTCTAGGAACAGATTGAAAGGGTCTATAAAAACACATTTACAAACTGAATTATACAGTCACAGAAACTCAGCCTTCATTTGACCTTTTCCTTCATCTGTCTTCAAAAGATTAGAAATCTATTTACAAACATCAGAGATTTGTTGTCAGAGAGGAGGAAAGTGCTCAGCAGAAGAATAGTAATAATCAATCACACATATGTACAGCCTTCATTTCACCTTCTCCTTCACTAAACTCTATGGCATGAAAGGCTACAGTCAGTTACACATGTGCTAAGCCATGCCATGCTGCTTCAGAGTAGAGTCCACAGACAGAAACAGTAACAGCATTGCAGAGATGACGCAGGTTCCCCTGAGTGCATCAGTGATGCCATGGTGGCGGCGTGGCACAGGGCACCTATCGGGCACTCCAAAGGTGCTCCTGCAGTCTCAGATGTAGGTCTTGGTTGGCGTGAGGGAGCGTGGCGTTGGAGGTTTGTGGCTGGGCACTGAATCCGACTGGCTGGACGGTTTGGGGGTCTTCACAGGGAAGTACCTGAGTGACGTGGCGCGACCTTTGACATCTCTGGGGGGGCAGGAGGTGCACAGGAGCGCCCCGCCGAGCACCAGGAGGAGCCCTGCCCCCCAGCCCACGTACAGCGCACCCCCGAGTTCCCGACGCTGGGCGTCGTTCAGCAGGGGGTTGTAGAAGTCGCGGATGATCGTGCTGGCGGTCCAGGAGACGGGCACGAGACAGAGGATGCCGCTGACCATCAGCACCACGCCGGCCGCGATGCCCGCCCGCGCCTTGCCCGCCTCGTCCGCGATGAAGTTGGTGCACTTTCCCCCGGCGAAGGACATGAGAAGCCCAACGATGCCCACCACGATGGAGACGACGACGAGGGCGCGGGCGGCCTGGAGGTCAGAGGTCAGCGCCAGCAGGGAGTCGTAGACCTTGCACTGCATCTGGCCCGTGCTCTGGTGGACGCAGTTCATCCAGATGCCCTCCCATATTGTCTGTGAGGTGATGATGTTGTTGCCGATGAACGCCGTCACGCGCCACATGGGCAGGGCGCACACTAGGATGACCCCGACCCAGCCCAACAAGGCCAGGGCGATGCCCAGGATCTGCAGACCTGCAGACGCCATGACGACAACGATCGTGGAACCTTATAGACACTCCACTCGGAGAACTCTCTCCCTGGCTAAGAAATCATGCGGGCCCTGAGGTGAGGTATTTATATGGGTTTGGAAGAGGGAGGTGTGTATGTGTCTTTGTGTGTGTGTGTGTCTGTGGGAATGTGTGTATGTGTATGTGTTGGCAAGTATTTGGAGCCAAACAAAATTATACCCGCCTTACAGGTTCCTTTGTAGCTTCACACAAAGGCTGCAGTGGATCTATGCCCCCTGGAGGTGTATCTCATGTTACAGATTTCTCAGTCAGGAGAGCTTTTAAACCGCAGGTGCTGGCAGTCTGTGGTCTTTAGGTTTCCATTAGCACAGGAAACACGTTCAGATGGTCAGATGGTCAGATATTTCCGACTCAAAGTGCCAAACCACAAGGTACCTGTACATGTTTACAAATTAGGTCACGATGTCTCACACATGGTGACAAATTAGGTCACAATGTCTCACACACGGGAGGCACTAAAAATGCATTCAATCATTGTGCATGTGTTCAAATTTCTTATCCAAAATGACAAATGTAACTTTTTTAATCTTTCATGTTTAATCTTTCATTCAACAGTGAGCAATTAGTAATTGTATGCCTGCAGATGAAGTCTACTCTAGCCTGCCTGACAGTCACAGATAGCTTCCACATGAAAGAAACACTCAGGGAGATGTGACGGACTATATAAAAGTTGGGTAACACTTTATTTTAAGGTGTCCTTGTTCCAGTGTATCTACATAATGTAACAATATGTAATATCACACACTTGTATTGCCCATACATAATTCATTTTTGTGTACCTACAGATCATTAGTACATGTGTAATAAGAAATACTTGTTACAATACTTTGCCAAAGTGGCTTCTCTCTTTGGGGACGGACGGGGTGAAGTTTGGGACTCTTGACACCCTAACAATAAAGCATAACTCTGGAGTGTACTAATGATCTGTAGGTACACAAAAATACATCATGTATGGACAATATAAGTATGTGATATTACATACTGTTACATAGGTTGTTACACTGTACTTCATTATGTAGATACACTGGACCAAGGACCCCTTAAAATAAAGTGTTACCAAAAGTTGCTTTTGTTTTGTTTCTCAGCAGGGCTGACAGATGGGGACTGTCCATTTGTGCTTGTGACGAGAGGCGCACACAGGACAAGTCACAGCTCGGAGCCCATGACCTCCAGTGCACCAAAATTGCGTCTGTCTGTAGGCAGCCCGGTATGCTGCAGGGCCACGTGGTACGGTCTGACCTGTCGAGCAACGTTCCGACGCAGTCACCTCACGGAACACAGGATGAAATGCCTCAAACTATAATAAGTGAAAGAGCATGTAATGAGACCTACAAATTCCCCCATGATAACAATAGCGTCAATGGTTTTACTACCTTTGGGTTTCGCTTTAGGTTCACTGAAGCATGCTGTAATGTTTACATAAAAGTATGTCAGCAGTGTGTATGTGGGGGCATCAATGAGTACCTGTCTGGGAAGAGCATACAGTAGTCTGTTACTGCTGATGGTTTTGTAAAAAACACATGTATAGTGTCATGGCACAGCAGCACCTGAAGGAGTTTTAAATGAACACTTTTCAGAATACACCTGGTAGCCTCCATTACTGAGTTTTTTTTACCTTTCACTGGCTGTTTCACCGAGATAGATGTACAGGTTTCACTCATGCCCAGTGAGCACACCCCCCTCCCCCTGCCCTTGTCCACCACACCTTGTTATGCAAACGGTGAAGTGGTTTCAACAGATTTAATTTCTGTACTGGTAATCACTAAACAACCAGCTTTGAGCAACCTGAAACTGGAATGGCAAGTGGAAGGAAAGGTTTGGGGGAAAAAAACCCAACTAGAGTTACATTCTCAGAGGGCTTACTAACCTATCCATAAAAGTCCATAAAACTGCACAAACACATCCCAGTTTAACTGCAGAGATTTTCTTTTTATTTCAACATTGACATGCAGTCAGAAAACCACAAGATTCTTTAGACTGAATTTGCACACATAAACAATGTGAGAAGGAAAAAAAATTAAATAATGTCACCATAAACATATACATCTGTTTACATCACTGACTTAATTCACAGTTTAACGGCACAAAATAATAGTGACATAATAAAGACATTTTTCCTGCATTAATTAAACATATTTACAGTATGTATCCTTCATATAGTATCCTTGACTTCAGACATTCTAATTTCAAATCAGCTCCAATATATCAATCAACAAATTAAATCTCAGATTAGATCCTCAGTCTGCCAAGCAGGAAGTCAGGCAAGAAAAGATTAAGATATATACCACACCTTTGCATTTCCTTAGTCCTAGAGGCAATTTTAACTAGTGGAAATAATAGCTTTGGCACTTCTGTTGTCTTGTTTTCATCCAGGTTAATTCTCCCTTCACTCTCACGAGTACCTCTGTGCACACTGGCAAAGCTTCTCTGAACTAAAGGAACCAGGTTATTAATGTCTCCTAGGCCTTGACCCTTCGGTCATCATTCCTCACACGTAGGCTCGGCTGGTGGCGGTGGAGCGGGCCTGGGAGTATTTCACTGGGTAGTCGTTATCATCCTTGGGCGGGCAGTTGCTGCAGATCAGACCCCCTCCCAGCAGGAGCAAGGCCGCAGAACCCCAGCCGATGTAGAGGCTGGCGCCCAGCTCCCTCCTCTGGGCGCTGGTCACCAGGGGGTTGTAGAAGTCCTGGATGACGGTGTTGGCCGACCAGCACACGGGGATGAGCACCATGACACCGGCGATGAGGAAGACCACTCCACTGGCCAGCGCCACCTTGGCCTTGGACGCCTCATCCTCCACGAAGTTGGTGCACTTGCCCCCAGAGATGGCCAGGAGGATGCCGAAGACGCAGATGATGATGGCGACGACCACCAGGGCGCGGGCGGCCTGCAGGTCCTGCGGCAGGGCCAGTAGGGAGTCGTAGATCTTGCACTGCATCTGACCCGTGCTCTGCATCACGCAGTTCATCCACAGGCCCTCCCAGAAGTCCTGCGCCGTTACGATATTGGCGCCGATGAACGCGCTCACCCTCCACTGGGGCAGTGCGCAAATGACGATGCTGCCGAGGAACCCTATAATGCAGAGGGAGAAGCCCAACATCTGCCTGCACTGGGACACCATCTTCACTGTTTCTCTGTTTCTCTGTCTATCTTGGCGGGAACAGTAGATGTGGTTGGAGCGACGGTTACTGACTGAAGATGGAAGGATGTCACCGCAGAGATATAGGGTGTGCACGCCCGGGTGGATGGGTGGAGCTATCGGCTTTCAAATCTCAACTAAAACTAGGTGATGGAGGGAAACTGGGGGGTGGGGAGGAAGGAAGGGGGCGGGGACTTCCAGCTGGACCAGATTCCTCAGAGCTTTGTCACGTCAATGCCAGGACCAGTTTCGGCCGAAATGCGCTTCTGAGAGGTGGCATTTGAAGTCAAATAGGTAAGGTGAGTTCTGGCCAGAGTTTAACCGAGAGAGCCTGTCTGGTTGGTCAGGTAGCAAAGATGAGCGTCAGCACAGGAAATTGCTCCACAGTTGTTCCTATTTTTGCGAGGTTGGACATCTTTGGTATCTAGACAATTTATCTCATAGATTACTTTCAGTTCCTTTGTCTTTACATCATCATGATGTAGTCATATATTGCCATTTCTTTGCATCAGCGTTCCAAGATTTCAACATTACTACAACTGTGATGTGGGTTATTTTTTTAATTTATTTATTTATTTATTTTTATTTTTCGCATGCCCAAATTTCCGTCAATGATTCCCGGGACACTGAAAGACCGGGGCACACGAAACTTGGTGGGCATGTAACCCCACATGGATAGCATGGAACCATCGTTTTTCGTTTTGATCTGTAGCCCCCCCGCTGGACTGGACACCCCGAAAGGAGGGTAGGGTAGACACAGTTTTCTGTGAATATCTCGAGAACCGTACGGTTTAGGAGGACTTTTTTTTTTGTATGTTGATCTCAAAAGGCCATGTCAACTCATTCCATAACCACTCATTTCATGTATAGCGCCACCTAGTTAAACACAAAAAAGTAAAAATGAGGTGTTGTAATCACAGGTATCTGTGACCTAACATAGTCAAAACTGCATGAAATTGGAAGTGTAGGATCATTATGACACCCTCTGTATGCACGCCAAGTTTCGTGGAATTCCGTTCATGGGGGGCCACACAATAAATTAATTTATGTTACTATACACCAACTGGCCTGTAGGTGGCCTGAGACAGTTTTCTGTGAATATCTCGAGAACCGTAGGGCCTAGGAGGTCCACCTTTTTTATGTATGTTGGTCTTAAGGGGGCATGTCAACCCATCCCATTACCACTTATTTCATGTATAGCGCCACCTAGTTAAAAATTAAAAAGCAAAAAATTAGAAGAATTATGAACAGGCAAGATGGAGGTGGGGTTGTATAAAATGAATTTTACATGTGAAATCTATGAACTAATCATGTTTTGGTACTTGTTGTCTAGCAGATATCAGTGAGAATTGAGTGTGGATAATGCAATTTAGTGAGACAGTTAGAATCATATAGTCCTTTCAGCGTGATTTATTTTTGTGGAAAAAATGTGCTGGACTGGGCGGCGGTCATATTTTGTACCGCTCTGCGGTACATCTAGTTCTACCTTTGTTTTGTCACTTTGTTGTAGATTCATCATGGAATGACCCTATAACTAGTGCTCATTTAGATAAACTACTAAAGATAATTTGTGAATTTTTAATGACCTCAATGAAATGTCAAGCGACATTTGGCGAATAAAGTTTTTTAATTCTGATTCTGAAATATACTTGACACTATATTTGACTCTGTATATTTGTCACTCACTTAATTGCAACTCAATATTATGTTAGTGAATTTCTTTTTTCTTTGTATTGTTTTTGACAAATATACATGGACCATGATGATATTATAAAATATGATTTATTGTCAAATAATTTTCATAATAATACAGATCACACTTCATACATGAACATCAAGAGCAATTCAGCATTCTTTTTACAGTTTTCTATTTACATTTGTCATGAAAATGTCACTTCAACAGGAGTATAAATTCGTGCAAACTTGTTTGTATGACACTGGATACCTTTCATAAACCTGACAACATCACAACATTTGAGGTTTTGCTACGCCATTTTAACACACCATTTTGTTTCTCTACACAATGCCAACATGCTAAGACTACTCAGCAGATACACAAACAACACACTTCAGAAAGAGTAAATAGTAAACACTCTCTCAGAAAGGCTCTCCAGTGCAGCTCAAAAACTCGCTGATCCATAAATAATCAGCAAACCCCACGGACAAGTCTTGTCATCTTCATGTAGTCCACGTTGTTAGAGATACTGCCTGGGTGCCGCGTAAGGTGGTGCGGCATTGGGCTTGTTGGGCATGTACGACCCTGTGCCAGCGAACGTCATGATGAAGGTGAGCATCATGCCCACGAAGGAGATGATGACGGCGATGATGACCAGGGCGCTCATCCCCCCATCCCCCACTCCCACACACATACTGTACATTCACACACACACAGCATTTTCTACCCGCAAGTGTAATTCTGATTTTCAAATCAGCTCCAATATATCAATCAACAAATTAGATCTCAGATTAGATCCTCAGTTTGCCAAGCAGGAAGTCAGGCAAGAAAAGATTAAAATAGATACCACACCTTTGCACTTCCTTAGTCTTAGAGGCAATTTTAACTAGTGGAAATAATAGCTTTGGCACTTCTGTTGTCTTGTTTTCATCAAAGTCCAGGTTAATTCTCCCTTC
The DNA here is from genome assembly GCF_017589495.1 of Alosa alosa. NCBI lineage: Eukaryota > Metazoa > Chordata > Actinopteri > Clupeiformes > Clupeidae > Alosa > Alosa alosa. Next base: position 22,543,684 of record NC_063203.1, on the reverse strand, counting down.
ACTCTCACGAGTACCTCTGTGTACACTGGCAAAGATTCTCTGAACAAAAGGAACCAGGTTATTAATGTCTCCTAGGCATTGACCCTTCGGTCATCATTCCTCACACGTAGGCTCGGCTGGTGGCGGATGAGCGGGCCTGGGAGTATTTCACTGGGTAGTCGTTATCATCCTTGGGCGGGCAGTTGCTGCAGATCAGACCCCCTCCCAGCAGGAGCAAGACCGCAGTACCCCAGCCGATGTAGAGGCTGGCGCCCAGCTCCCTCCTCTGGGCGCTGGTCACCAGGGGGTTGTAGAAGTCCTGGATGACGGTGTTGGCCGCCCAGCACACGGGGATGAGCACCATGACACCGGCGATGAGGAAGACCACTCCACTGGCCAGTGCCACCTTGGCCTTGGACGCCTCATCCTCCACGAAGTTGGTGCACTTGCCCCCAGAGATGGCCAGGAGGATGCCGAAGACGCAGATGATGATGGCGACGACCACCAGGGCGCGGGCGGCCTGCAGGTCCTGCGGCAGGGCCAGCATGGAGTCGTAGATCTTGCACTGCATCTGACCCGTGCTCTGCATCACGCAGGTCATCCACAGGCCCTCCCAGAAGGTCTGCGCCGTCACGATGTTGGCGCCGATGAACGCGCTCACCCTCCACTGGGGCAGAGCGCAAATGACGATGCTGCCGAGGAACCCTATAATGCAGAGGGAGAAGCCCAACATCTGCCTGCACTGGGACACCATCTTCACTGTTTCTCTGTTTCTCTGTCTATCTTGACGGGAGCAGTAGTTGTGGTTGGAGCGACGGTTACTGACTGCAGAAGGAAGGAAGTCACTGCAGAGATATAGGGTGTGCACGCACGGGTGGATGGGTGGAGCCATCAGCTTTCAAATCTCAACTGAAACTAGGTGATGGAGGGAAACTGTGGGGGGGGGGGACTTCCAGCTGGACCAGATTCCTCAGAGCTTCGTCACGTCAATGCCAGGACCAGTTTCGGCCGAAATGTGCATCTGTGAGGTGGCATTTGAAGTCAAATAGGTAAGGTGAGTTCTGGCCAGAGTTCAACCGAGAGAGCCTGTCTGGCAGGCTGGTCAGGTGGCAAAGACGAGCGCCAGCACAGGAAATTGCTCCACAGTTGTTCTAGTTTTTGCGAGGTCACTGTTGGACATCTTTGGTATCTAGACAATTTATCTCATAGATTACTTTCAGTTCCTTTGTCTTTACATCATCATGATATAGTCACATATTCTTGTCATTGCCATTTCTTTGCATCAGCGTTCCAAGATTTCAACATTACTACAACTGTGATGTGGGTCATATCCTGTTATTCTACCTTTGTTTTGTCACTTTGTTGTAGATTCATCATGGAATGACCGTACAACTAGTGCTCATTTAGATAAACTACTAAAGATAATTTGTGGATTTTTAATGACCTCAATGAAATGTCAAGCGATATTTGGCGAATAAAGTTTTTTAATTCTGATTCTGAAATATACAAGTTGACACTATGTCACTCACTTAATTGCAACTCAATATTATGTTAGTGAATTTCTTTTTTCTTTGTATTGTTTTTGACACATATACATGGACCATAACGATATTATAAAATATGATTTATTGTCAAAGTATTTTCATAATAATACAGATCACACTTCAGACATGAACATCAAGAGCAATTCAGCATTTCTTTTTACAGTTTTCTATTTACATTTGTCATGAAAATGTCACTTCAACAGGAGTATAAATTCGTGCAAACTTGTTTGTATGACAGTGGATACCTTTCATAAACCTGACAACATCACAACATTTGAGGTTTTGCTACGCCATTTTAACACACCATTTTGTTTCTCTACACAATGCCAACATGCTAAGACTACTCAGCAGATACACAAACAACACACTTCAGAAAGAGTAAATAGTAAACATTCTCTCAGAAAGGCTCTCCAGTGCAGCTCAAAAACTCGCTGATCCATAAATGATCAGCAAACCCCACGGACCCCAAGTCCTGTCATCTTCATGTAGTCCACGTTATTAGAGATACTGCCTGGGTGCCGCGTAAGGTGGTGCGGCATAGGGCTTGTTGGGCATGTACGACCCTGTACCAGCGTACGTCATGCTGGGCGCATAGGTCTTGGAGGGTGCCATGTACGTGCCAGGGCCGTAGACGCCCGGCTGCCTGTAGGGGTACATGGGCTGTGGGGGGTAGTTGATCTCGTTCTTGGGGCAGGAGCTGCTCAGCAGAGCGCCCCCCAGGATAAGGAACCCCGCGGAACCCCACCCAATGTAGATGGATGACCCGATCTCCCGCTTCTGGGTCTCGGTGGTCAGCACGCTCTGGAAGTCCTGGATGGTGAAGGAGGCCGACCAGGTGACGGGGATCAGGCAGACGGCGCCCGCCACGATGCAGAGCACGCCGCCGGTGATGACCACCTTGGACATGCTGGACTCGTTCTTCAGGCAGCTGGAGCAGCGGCCGCCGATGAAGGTGAGCATCATGCCCACGAAGGAGATGATGACGGCAATGATGACCAGGGCGCGCGCGGCCTGCAGGTCCTGCGTCAGCCGCATGATGGAGTCTTGGATGCTGCACTGCATCTGGCCCGTGGCCTGCATCACGCAGCGCATCCATAGGCCGTCCCAGACCACCTGGCCCGTCACGATGTTGGCGCCGATGAAGGAGGTGACGCGCCACATGGGCAGTCCCGTGGTCAGGCAGACGCCCACGAAGCCGATGAAGCACAGCACCTGCCCGGAGATCTCCTTGGCGAGGCGGCCCATGGTGGAGGCGCGGCAACGGTGGTGGGGTCAAGATGGGGCTCACAGACAGAAAGAGTAAAAGAGAGAGAGAGAGACGCAGAGATTTGCTGCTGTCAGTGCGGAGTGGGGCGACGGTTCTGAGCGAGATACAGGAAGAACACACCGGTTAGACCGGCCGACGCAGGGATGGACCAAGGGAGGAGGAGCAGCGTTCCAGCCCGACTGGATTCCTGAAAGCCGCTCACTACCCGGGGGAGGAGGTGAGAACGAGCATCTGGTGAAGAAAACAAACAACAACAAACACCCCCACTCAACCCCCCCCCCCACTCCCACACACATACATTCACACACACATACTGTACATTCACACACACAACATTTTCTGCCAGCAAGTGTAACTGTCCAGCAGAAACAATATCTTTCAGTGAAGTCCATGCCCACATAATGGCTCTTCCAGGAACCACAGGCGTACATCGCCAACAAACTTTATCTCAGTGAAACTTCACAGGCTTCACTTCCAAAGACCAATGAGATGCAGCTGGTATCTGTGTGCTATCACATGACGATTCCATCACCACACCCTCAGAACTTTGGTATTTGGAATTGGATTCATATAACTAGAGGTGTGTGGCTTAATTAGTTACTTCGTTTTAGTTGTTCGGTTTAGTTGTAGTTTGTTGGTCAGTGTGACTTGTCTGAAGAACTAAAGCATGACTAAAATACTAGTTATGTAAAACAGAAACCTGGATACAACCACAAGTACAATAAGACCACAGAAACATGGGGAGGGATTATTGACACAATTGATGTGTGTGTGTGTATTGATCGTCTTGAGGGGCGTGATGTGTTTTCAACTGGCTAAAAGGTTTCAGGGTCATAAAGCCCTCCTGGCTAGAGCCTGCATGCCTTTAGATGAACAAACCTCCACCTCATTCTCCTAAAAAGGCCTCGCCTATGTGAAAATCTAGGTCACCCACTGAGAAAAAAAGCCATTTTAATGGTAAACTAACATGTGATAGGGTGACTCGTGCACCCTCTACATCCCTAGCGTAGCCGGCTACAAAGAACCAGCCATGCAACTTGCTTGCCAACTTCCCGGAGAATCACATGTTTTTCACAATTTTGACTTCTCCTGTGAGTGCCTCTCTTCACAAGCACAAATGAGCAGTCCCCATCTGTCAGCACTGCTGAGACACAAAACAGAAGCAACTTTTATATAGATACACCTGCCTGAGTGTTTCTTTCATGATGTAGTTACCTGTGAGAGTCAGGCAGGCTAGAGTAGATTTTATCTGCAGGCATACAATTACTAGTTGTTCACTGTTGAATAGGCATGAATGTTTAATAAAGTTAAATTCATCATTTTGGATAATCAAATTAAACACACACACAGTGAGTGGACACATGTTTAGTGCCTCCCAGTGTGTGAGACATGGTGGCCTAATTTGGGAACATCTGGCATGTACATGAGGTACCCTGTGGTGTTGTGCTGTGGGTCGGAAATTTCTAAACAGATCAATGTTTCCTGTGCTAATGGAAACCTAAAGACCACAGGCTGCCAGCACCTGCCATTTAAAGGCTCACCTTACTGCAATGAGGTGAGCTTCTCCCCACAACCCAAAGATATTTTAAGGGCACTTCTCAATAGTCTACTGTACATCTGCCTTTTGGTATTTTGTAATTCCATGGTATTCTACAACTTTACACAGTAAACGTGTTTCTTCACTGATATGAGATCATCTCACTTCCGCACTCCCTTTCTCAGTCAGATATTTAAAGGTTGCTCACAATTTTGGTCACAGTGCTGGTTCAGACCTCCATTGGGCCCTAAGCAAAATCTTGCTAAGGGGCCCCTCCTACTTGAACTATTTTACAGTCGCACCTGGCACCCCAGTGATCCCAATACAACCATCCCACCCCATTTTGGATGTCTACAGAAGTTACCAAATATAGTTTTTTTCCCCCCCATAAAAGACTATTTCCCCTTGGGGATCAATAAAGTATCTATCTATCTGGGAAAGAAGAAGAATTCTGTGTGGATCACCTTCACACAGGGCCGGATCACCCTATACTCACAGTATGCAACCTCTATATGCTCCCACTTGGACAAATCTTCCAAAATAATATCATATGCAGATGACACACAAATTTACTTAGCTCTGTAATAAATTATAATTATAATTGGTAAAAAGGAGGAAATACTTGGGGTTGCCACTCTCCTTGACACAAAAGGGATGAAGGCAAAGGATACTGTAAAAAATCTTGGTGTATTAATTGACAGTGATCTAAATTTCAAGCACTATTGCTTGTTTATAAATCAGTAAATGGAGCAGGACCTAAATACCTGTCAGACATGCTTCAGCAGTACACACCTTCTCGTCCTCTCAGGTCCCAGGTGAAAAACTTGTTAGTAAAATATACTTTTAGAACTAAACATGGTGAAGCAGATATTAGCTGCTATGCGGCTCAGCTCTGGAACCAACTTTCGGATCACATCAAAAAGGCCCCAACTGTAGCCAGTTTTAAATCTAGACTTAAGACCAAACTGTTCTCAGATGCTTTCTGCTAACTGAGTTACAAATTCTGAATCTGCCTTTGTTTTTTTGCTTAGTAATTATGACCGCAGCGCAGCGAAGTCAGATTTTAGCCTAACATGGTCAAAACTGCACAAAATTGAAAGTGTAGGATCATTATGACACCCTCCGAATGCATGCCAAGTTTCGTGGACTTTCGTTCATGGGGGGCCATACAATGAATTAATTTATGTGTACATTTAGTGACCGTACACCAACAGAGTTTTCTGTGAATATCTTGAGAACCGTAGGGCCTAGGATGACCAATTTTTTGCGTATGTTTGCCTCCAGGGGTTATGTTAACCCATTCCATATGCATGTGCATAAAAAGATACACACGCACACACATACATTCACAGTAATCATACGTATGACACATACTCACACAGTAGACATATGTACGCATGCATGCACGTGCACAATCATTTCATTTAATTTCATTTTATCGACACAATACTGGGCAAATCAGAAAATGCATTAATAGTAATAGTAATAATTTGCTTTGGACAAAGGCATCTGCCTAATCCCATAACCATAACCATAACCATAACAATAGCATGCTTAGCCTGGATAGCCTGTGGCATGCATTTGATGCTTAATTGGCAGGGCATCAGTGTTGTGTGTGTGCATAACTGTTTTTCTGATGTTTTGTTCACATACTCTCTGTTCTCTACCTGCAAATGCTGATGTCTGTGATCAGCATAACCTGTGGTAACTAGAAGCTACTGATGTGTTTGGTTCTGCACAGGAGGAAATATATAGTTTACTAGTTTATAGATGTCAATAATAGACTACTAGTTCATCACCCGGACACAATATGTTTAAGTGTGTGTGTGTGTGTGTGTGTGTGTGTGTGTGTATGTGTGTTTCAACCTGTGGACGAGGAGCTGTCAGACCAGTGGAGATTCTCGCAGGCAAGGTTGGCACACATGAACACGAATGTTACATTTCCCTTCAAATTCAGGAAAAGGTAGAATAGAGGGAAGAAGGATACAAGGATACAAGGATACAAGGAAGTTTATTGTCACATGCATATAGTTACTGGAAGTAAGAAATGCAGTGAAATTATGTCTGGTGTCAGCCTATTTGTGCATTAATGGGGGGGGGGGGGTTAAAAAGTGCAGTAGAAGAGGGGTTTAGTAGATTAAGTGGCAAGGGCTGCATAAAAAGGTGGGGGAGGATTGGGATTGGGTGGGGGCACTAACAAGGAGCACCCAAGAGCAACAGGGGCAAGGAAAAACTCCCTTACCAAGGAAGAAACCTTGGGCAGATCCACGGCTCAAGGGGCTAACCCAACTGCCAGGGGTCTTGGTGTGTGTGTTGGGGGGATGACAGGGGAGATGGGATAGTGTGCTGTGTATGTGGGGAGAGGGCAGTGTGCAATATGTGTGTTGGGGAAGCTTCCTCATGAGACAATGTGCTGTGTATTGGGGGCAGTGTGCTGTAAAGTATGTTGGGGATGTGTGTTGGAGAAGCTTCCTGATGAAATTATGTGCTGTGTATGTAGGGGTAGGGACTTACTATTGCAAGCAGAGTACTGTATGTATGATGTATGTGAGTGATAACAGTGAAGATGTGTGTGTGGGCGGGAGGGGAGTGGAGCAGTGACTGTGTGTGTGTGTGTAGTGTGTAGGTGGGGGCAGTGTGCTGTAAGTATGTAGAGGATGTGTGTTGGAGAAGATCCTGAAGACAATGTGCTGTGTATGTAGGGAGGGGGGGGGCAGTGTGCAGCAAGTATGTAGAGGAGGCTTACTGTAGCAATCAGTGTGCTGTATGTATGTGAAGTGATGACAGTGATGATGTAAGTGTGTGTGTTGGGGATGGGGGTGGGGGGGCAGAAAGGCTAGGCAATCAAGGACATGGGTAGATGGAGGAGAAATCAAAAATAATAAATAAAAAGTTCTATGGAGATGTGCAAAAGTTGGAGAAAGTCAGATATGTGTGTGTGTGTGTGTGTGTTTTGACGTGTGATGAAATAAGAAAATAAATAAAAGGTCTGTAGCATAGGGAGAGGGATGTAAAAGTGCTAAAAGTCTTGTAGGTGTGTGTGTGTGTGTGTGTGTGTGTGTGTGTGTGTGTGGGGTCATGAGTGCTGAGTAGTGAATGAGTGCAAAGTCAGTATAGTGTGAGAAGAATGAGGTTACCTTGCTCATGCCTTGATATTTACACACACACACACACACACACACACACACACACACACACACACACACACACACACACACACACACACACACACACACACACACACACAGTGGGAGAGGGAACTGGTCTATCTAGTTCCGTTAATCCAACAGACATTTGTCCTAGTCAACCTGTGACTGCAGCTTGACTTCACTACAGGGATCAGAGAGATAGGAGGAACACAGGCTGACTGATTGCTGTGACATGTTTTATTCATGGGTACATGAAGACGACTTGTACCATTCATTAAACAGCAGACTGAAAAACAAACACAGAAAAGCAGCATATTTACTGTAACTTTATGGTTTCTTGTCCACCACTGGCATAAGTGTTGAAATTAGACCAAAGTTTAAATGTGTATTCACACCCATATTTCTGACCCTCTACTACCGTAGACGGCATTTTCAATTATATGTACCTGTGCCAAAATTTCCATTTTAACATAGTATTTCATTGGTAGGATAAGCTTACAATTCAAGATTTAACATAATGTTTTTGCCTTTTTTTTAAAAGTTAGAATGAAAAAACAAAACAATATATGTACATTGTTTACATGTATGTGCTACATAAATAAACAATGAAAACAATAAGAACACAGACATCCACACGCAGATGTGGAGAGGGCACTGGGAGGTCTGTATTAGCAGTCTGTTCTCTGGATTTGCCCTGGGCCCCTCACACGTACTCCCTGGGCGAGGAGCTGGTCCTGGGAGGAGCGTACTTGGTATCGTAGCGATACTCCTTTTTTGGGGGGCAATTCCAGCACAGTAGCCCCCCTCCCAGCAGTAAGAGCCCCGAGGAGGCCCAGCCGATGTAGAGGGCGGCCCCCATCTCCCTCTGCTGCGCAGCGATGACCAAAGGATTGTAAAAGGTTTGGATGATGGAGTTGGCAGACCAGGAGACAGGGATCAGGCACAGGAGCCCCGACACGATGAAGAGCACCCCTGCCGCGATGCACGCCTTGGCCTTGGAGCCCGGATCCTCGATGCAGTTGGTACACTTCCCCCCAGCGACGGACAGCAAGATGCCGAAGACGCCGACCAGGATGGAAATGATGATCATGGCGCGTCCCGCCTGGAGGTCGGAGCTGAGAGCCAGCATGGAGTCGTACATCTTGCACTGCATCTGGCCCGTGCTCTGCACCACGCAGTTCATCCACATGCCCTCCCAGAAGGTCTGCGCCGTCACGATGTTAGAGCCGATGAACGCCGACACTTTCCACTGGGGCATTGCGCAGGTAGCAATCACACCCAGCCACCCAATCAGTGCTGATATGATGCCAAACATCTGGATCCCCTGAGAAACCATCCTGTCAGCTGCCGCGCACTGAGACAAAACGAATAAAAATCCAAGATGGTTAAGGATCCCAGATGACTAAGGCTTCAAGGCAGCTGAACATCCACTCAGTTAGTCCCAAAATATGCTCTCCCAGATGTCCTTCTGTATTTATAAGCCTCAGTGTGGAAGGAGTGGTCTGGGTGTTGTGAACCAGAGGGCCCCGTTGTGGCTTCAGGACCCCTATGCCTGATGTTTACACACAAACAGTGGCCCAGGGGCCGTGAGCAGTGAGGGCGAAACACAACGCATCCCTGAAGGTCAGCCACACAGTAAACACATCTGGTAGAGCTGTTCTCGTAGATGCTGTGTTTTGGTCAAATTTGTAATGCCATCTTCAATGGAATTGTATGAAAATCGCCTACCCGTCCTCATCTAGAAACAGACCCCCCACCCCCCACCCCATTCTAGAGAGAAGTTGATTGTCTGTGCCATCGAATGCTCATTTTGTTGTAACTGTTTTTCCATATCACCGAATTATGACGTGTCGGAAAGAGCTGTTGACCAGAACAGAAAGCATGAATTCTGTCCACGCAAGCAAAAAGGGCTTAAACTTTCATAGATGTCAGCATGAGTTATAAAGAAATCCAAAGGAATGTCCATTGGCTGCTGTTCCAAGTCAGTAGGTACCAGTGTCCATTAAAAAAAGTTGAATCTGTCAGGATGCATTCTGTAACCTGGAACCCAATGATGTAGTTTGAGGCCATGTTTGGACATCCGTGTACATACACTCCAATTTTTTGTGACCGCTAGGACTGTACACTGCAAGGGCACCAACCACCCGTGCTTGAACTGTGTAGAAAGCTGCATATAAATAACAACTCGTGTCCACTGCTGTCCATTGCTGTTCGTGTGTATGTCCGCAAGAGAGTGCAGTTACAGCATAAAACACAGAGCAGTGACAGATGCTAGCACCCAGGGCTTTAGCTTGCTTGCTAGCATGGAAGCCTCCCCACCTCACCTGAAGCTGCAAGTCCACTCATGACTGTGCTTGTCTATCAGAATCCAACCCACATTTTCAGTCCAATTTTATGGAAAATGAAGGAGCATTTTTTTTATTTGTGCCTGCAATTTCTAGATTTGTTAGGTTTGTTTAGCATTCTTAATGTTTGGCCATTGGATGTTATAGCAACAGCCCAACTGAAGTGTCCTGCAGTGTTTATATTGGAATGTATTTATTTTATCATTTATTGTATCATTCAACAATGATTTACTGAATCAGATTTACCTGAAAGAAGTGTATTATTGGTGATTATTGGTGTTCACTTATCTGTGAACCTGCATGTGATATTCATTAGGACCATTGACTGAGATTCATGAGATCTCCTCTGGTGCTCACTGTCATTGCTTTGACTTATTTGCATGACAGTAATGATAATTGTTACACTTGTGAGAGAACAATAGCTGGAATGTGTGTGGAGTATATACACAACAAACGATAAACAAATTTGATATCTGTGTGTAAGAACTAGGCATGTTATCCCATAAAGATTGTTCCGTGGTGGCATGCAAAATAAATATATCAATTGATCGCCCTTTTTTGAACTACTAGGTATAGACCCTTTCAAGAGAGTTCCATTATCAGCATCATAGTTGGCCCCACAAGACTTCCTTTTTAACATTCCATATGTTATCTTAATGCAGAGGAAGTAGATTGGGGCCCAAATAGAATGTTCAAGCATTGTTTTTGTTTACCTTGTTGAAAGGGTCTATACTGGGGTGATCTATTCACTTAATATATTCATCCAAAAGATGTACCGCCCTAGAGTCACAGTAGGGGGAGACATTGTACAACCGACTATTTTACCCGTGTGCATTTACCGGTGCCTCGTTTCTGATTAGGGGTCTCATGACTACGGCTTTTTACTAGTTGATACGTTTTTCATGTTATGTGTTGACTAGTTGTCTTGTCGTTATGTACCGATAGAGTGCTGGTGCTGGCGCTACTGCTAGTGGCAGGTGTTGGCAGTGGGAGTTTAATCTTTAGATGGTTAGAGAGAGAGAGAGAAAGAGAGAGAGAGAGAGAGAGAGAGAGAGAGAGAGAGAGAGAGAGAGAGAATGTCTAATGCATGGGGCTGATTCTGAGGCATAGGACAGGGCTTCAAGGCTTTGTTTAATTATATTTATATAACAAACACACACACACACACACACACACACACACACACAGCATGGGTTAGTTTTTGCCATTTGTAAGGTAAAATGCAGTAGGATGATTAGTAGTATGCTCAGGAATGCTATCTGAATGACTGAATGTGATATATGCCACTATGGCCAAACCAATGTTCCTCTGTAGTCCACGTAATGCTTCATGTTGTAAAGAAACTGGGCTTGGCTCAGTTATTTGAATGCGAAGTCAACTGAATAAACTGCTTACCAATGAATCAGATAACACTGAACCGTTGTATGACCTTTACTTAAGACATTTAGAACATTTGATTTACCTGCTATAATGAGCTAGTTTGATGACTTGTGTCTTTGAATTTCCCCTTGGGGATCAGAGATAGATAGATAGATAGATAGATAGATAGATAGATAGATAGATAGATACTTTATTGATCCCCAGGGGAAATTCAAGGTCTCAGTAGCATACAAACAACACACATACATTCACTAACAGCAGAAAAAAAGTATCTATCTATCTATCTATCTATCTATCTATCTATCTATCTATCTATCTATCTATCTGATCTGGTTAAAAGAAAGTTATTAATTGAGGAAAACAACTTTGATTCCAGACATGGAATTGAAGTTTGAGGTTGTTGTTTATACACCTGAGCTATTCATTGTAATAGTTAATTACAGAAATCACCCCTCTCGGGCAAGTATAAGAATTCATAATGAAGACAAAGGAAGAAAAAAGTTATGTTAAACCCCAAATGTTTATTACAATGTCTTAACATTTTTATCTTTTAAAAAATATAAAATTTGAAACATTCAGAATGTACAAGATACACAGCATTATATATACAAAACAACAACAAAAAACTCATGTGATATCAAAAGAGACATTAAAATGGGAGTAAAATTGCATACAACAAAAAACTGAACACCCACGTTCAGTCTTTCCAGTGAACTGATTGGCAGGTATTGTCCGTGTTGTCTGGGAGTGCACACCTTAGTAAAGAACTTAGCAGAGGACTGCTGGTTCCACCTTGGCTTAGGTGGCCCTCCCCACCCCGATTCAAATTCTCTCCTCTCTAAGCCTTTTCAGCAACAGTTGAAATGTGGCAACAAAAGAAGTCACTGTTTTTTTTTTTTTTTTTGTACAAAGGCCAGAAAGTCTTTAATCGTTTTCTCAGACGTAGTCCTTGGGGCCGTTAGAGCGGGGGGCGGCAGAGTACTTGGCGGAATAATTGTCCTCCTTCGGGCAGTTAGCGCATAGCAAGGCCCCTCCGATGATGAGCATTGCGGACGCTCCCCAGCCGATGTAGAGGGCGGCGCCAAGCTCCCTCTTCTGTGAGCTCACCACCAAGGGGTTGTAAAACTCCTGGATGACGGTGTTGGCCGTCCAGCAGACGGGGATGAGGCAGAGGATGCCGGCAATGAGGAAGACCACGCCTGATGCTATGCCCACTTTTGCTTTGGCGCTCTCGTCCTCGATGCAGTTGGTGCACTTGCCGCCGGCCGTGGCGAGCAGAATGCCCACGATGCCCACTAGGATGGAGATGATGCAGAGGGCGCGGGCGGCCTGGAGGTCAGAGGACAGCGCCAGCATTGAGTCGTAGACCTTGCACTGCATCTGGCCCGTGCTCTGGACCACGCAGCTCATCCAGATGCCCTCCCAGATGGTCTGCGAGGTGACGATGTTGCTGCCGATGAACGCCGTCACACGCCATTGGGGTAGAGCGCATATCACAATCACGCCGATCCAGCCGATAATACCCAGGGCAGTGCCGCCCATCTGAAGTCCTGCTGACACCATGTTCTCTGTTGGTTCTCTGTTAGTTCTCTGTAGGTTCTCCGTACGTTGTGTGTAGAGCTGTCCTTTGTGCGTTTGTCTCTGAGGATGGTGTTGAGTGGGTGCTGCTCAAAGAGCTAATATTTAGGTAGGGTGCGAGCCAGTCCTTTTAAGCTCTGCTCAAAAGGAGGGGCTCCAGACACCTGTGTGACTCATTCACACACCCCCCCCCCCCAGGGCAAACGGAAGAGACTCTCTTGATCTACATCTCTCTCTCGTCTCCTCTTTCTCTCTACCTTTCTTTCTCTCTCTTTTTTCCTGTCTTTGTCAAATTCAAACTAAAATCCAAGTTACTTTATTAGTATGACCATTGAGAAATTTAGAAATCTTCCACACCCATCTCTCTCTACCTCTTGCTCTCTCTCTCTGCCCCTCTCTCTCTCGTCATGAAACCTCCACATTGTCATCCCCTTATGAGTCATGGGTGGTTTAGCAGCCTGGCAACCATTTGACTTTCATGGCAACAAGGCTCAGCTTAGCTCAAGAGTGAAGACACACGTGCTTGGAAGGGTTTCGCAAATATTTGAACACAAATTACATTTTGCTTTGAAACGCGCGTGTGTGTGTTTTTTTTTGTGTACGTTAGGGATTATAGTGTGTTTTTAGTGTGTGTGTGTGTGTGTGTATGTGTGTGTGTGTGTGTGTGTGTGTTGTGTGCGTGCATGTGTGTGTGTTTTTGTAGGTTGCGATAGGTTCACATGATTTTTTTCTTTAAAGCTACTTTTGAAATTGCCCAGCAAAGCCTGATGTCGCAACACCACCACAGCTGCTGCGAAATCATCCCTCCGCATACACTGAAAGATTGAAGTATGGAGGCGATTCTGTGTGAAACTTGAATTCTTGAATTTCCCCTTGGGGATCAATAAAATATCTATCTATCTATCTAAAACAAGGACTTTAGGTATTTTTTAAACCGTTTTTTTAAAGAACACAGGCAAGCGCTAACAAAATTAAGCATGTTAAAGAACAATTCATAAGTATCTGTTTAAACAAATGATCTAACTTATGTGACACTCTAGCACGTGACATTGCACCTTCCGGAAGAGTTGATGAGCAATGAGCAATACGAAGCCATGCAAATACATTTTTTTTCTATCGTTCTCTCCCCCTCTCTCTCTTTCTCTCTCTCTTTCTCTCTCTTTGACTATGAGAAGGACATATCTGACAAAAGTGTAATGCAATTCAGTGATTACAGGAGAAATCAACACAGGCGACAAGCCAAAACAACTTCAACTTTTGAAGTGACTAGCGATAAGCAACAAGCGGATCGCTGTATAGGTGAACTAGGCTTAATAGAAGAGCACCCATTGCAGTTCAAAAAAATCATGCTGCAGAAGTACAGTAAATCAGTAATCAGACTGAAAGATCGGCATACAACATCACACCCAAACCACCACTGCTATATTATCATACCTCTCTCCTGACCAGATTACACACACACACGCACACACACACACACACACACACACACACACACACACACATGAAGAAAGCAGTTTGAGCCACTGCAGTCTGAGCCAGTTTGTCAGAATAAAGTAGCTGTTAGTATACAAGACATTGCACGTACGTGTGTGAAGAGACAAGAAGGGAGCTGACCTTACACCAGATGGCCTCAAAGAACCGAGAGAACAGGGAGAGATGCAGCCACAAACCCCTGGAGAACCGGCCGTCTTCAGGAGAACCGTGTTCTAGTTGCGCTCCACGCGGGGGAATGGGTCGTCTTCAGGAGAGCCAAGTTCTACTCACGCTCCACGCAAGGAATTGTCTGTTTTCAGAAGAACCGTGTTGTAGCCTCGCTCCACGCAGGGAAATCACAGAGAGTGTAAGAAAATGTTTGGGGGCCCGGTGTCGGCACAGGGGTGACAAACAAACACACACACACACACACACACACACACAAGCTGAGGTGGTTGCAGTTGTTGGTCGGAGTGGAAGGAGGGTGAAGAAGAGGATAGATGCCGATTGTTTCCACACTAGAAAGAGGCCCACTGTTTGCGGGCCAAACACGTCCTCTTGGGACAATAAAGGGATTCTTTAAGGATTATAGAACCTGCTTGGCACGGACCTACAGATAGGGTTCCTGTCGCACAGGTATACACTCACGAGGAATTTCCACAATTAGGGAGCGCGGAAAGACGGCTTTGGAGAATATCACCTTCACGGTGGGATTACACCAGAGCTCTCAAGGGCTTCAGCTTATCAGGGGCCCGTCCGCGAAAGTATTACTTTACACAACGATGTAAATGAATCAATGAAATCACTTCCACACACAGCAGTAGGGATTTCAAGAATCTTGTGCTGTTTTACAATTTGTAACTTGTCTCTTGTGCCTGGACTGTATGTGCGTGTCTGTGTGTGTGTGTGTGTGTGTGTGTGTGTGTGTGTGTGTGTGTGTGTGTGTGTGTGTATGTGTGTGTGTGTGTGCGTGTGTGTGTGTGCGTGTGTGTGTGTGTGTGGGTAAAGTGGGCAAAGCTGAAGCAGTGAAGTCTCTTCACACCACTGGGTTCCCCTTTACGTAGTTTGAGTCTGCGGCTCAACGCTGTGGTGGGCCATTTGCACCGACTTTCCGCTTAGACAGACTCTTGTGAAAGACTCTTTCGTCAGGAGCTCATGTGCCACCACACATCAGCAGGACAAAACCAAATGAATTCCTGTCTGCATATGTGTAAAGCAAAGCAAAGCAAAGCAAAGCAAAGCAAAGCAAAGCGAAGTTAAGTAAAGTAAAGTAAAGTAAAGTAAAGTAAAGTAAAGTAAAGTAAAGTAAAGTAAAGTAGGGTAAAGTAAAGCATTACAATATGACCTTTGTAAAGAAACATTGTTGATGTAGACAAAAACAGAACAGTTCTTTGGGTATCTAAAAGGTTACTGCTGTGGATTAAAGCTTGACTGTGTAAGTGCTTGGAGTGTATGACATTTAATTAGTATTTCTTTGATTGTGGAAAAACAGGTTCTGTATGTGCGCTTTGAACATGACTCCACTTGTGGCTAGCAGCAGTTGAGAAGATAACGTTTCACAGCAAACAATAGCCTACCAAGCACACATCTCATGCTGCCCTGCAGGTGACACTGACAAAAAGAAAAAAAAAAAACATATTTACCTTAAAATGTACAGTTTCATACCACACACAGGTTCAGCAGGTGTGGTTATCTATATACCAGACTGTGTAAACGGCACAATCACTAAAAGCTATGGAGAGAGGAGGGAGTTGTTGTATGTATGCCATTAATGTAGCAACCATTGAAAACAATGTAGATTGAAATGAGGGACCCCATTTGGTTTGGAAACGTTTGAGTGTTTCTCAGAAAGGTGCACAAGCAGCATAGCTAGTCACTTGGCATTTTTTTTTTTTGTTTGTTTGTTTGTTCTGGAAGACATTCACAGTCAATACAGTGCAGTTTAGAGCATTGGCAGCATGAGTGTAAAGTCTTTCATCAGGGCTTCTTCAGTAAAGCAGTGTTCGGTAGCTGTGTCCCAGAGCTATCTGAGGTTTACCTTGCCTGCTGAATACCAGTGTCCAATCATTTACTTGTGTGTGGAGAGTCTGACTCCACTGGGCACTGGTCTTTTGACCCCGGGTGGGCTTGGATTAACTATTACTGAAACCCACGGATGAGTGGTTCTCTGATCTCAAACACAGACACACACACACACACACACACACACACACACAGAGAAAGACAGAGCGTGAGAGAGAAGAAAGAGAGAACTGTGTGTGTGTGTGTGTGTGTGTGTGTGTGTGTGTGTGTGTGTGGACAGGTGTGTGATGTCACAGTGTTTTGCCCTGGGGTCATGCAGATAGGGTGGGGTCAGGGTTTCAGTGCTATGATGTTGTGTGATAGCAATCTCTGCCATTTCGAGCTAAACACAACCATTATGACTCACACATGTATGCATGACTGACAACAACAGGTCTTTTTCACAGCCAGTCATCAAATCGCCAGTGTTTACTTCAAACTCACAATGATCTTACTGTGTTTATTTGTTTCACATATTTATTTGTTGTTTGTGTCCAGTTGTTGCTCTTGTTTATCTCCATTGTTGTGAAATATTAAATATGGAAAAGCTAAGATGGACTTGTGGTGGCTTGTTATTCATTAATGTCATTCACAGCAGTACATTTCCTGTGCCTTAATGAAATGTTCTTGCTGTTGAAGCATTACAATGAGTGAGACGAGGAGGGTTGTTTAACAAAACATTGTTTGACAGGGTGTGCATAGGGACAAGCATTACTAGGTATGTGAGTCCAGTTACACTTAAAGACTAGTCAATCAACAGGACTGGAATAGAGATTTTTAGATGGGGCATTCAAGACAGCCTTTGTTACCTGTGCTATTATGCTGTCATATTGACATATTGTCCCTCTTAAAGAACAGAGAATTAACAGGTGTGTCTGCCCAGAAAGGGTTAATTTGTGCGAAATATCATTAAATAATATGATTTGGTACAAAATACTTATTTATATACACTATATTTCCAAAAGTATTGGGTCACCTGCCTTGACTCGCATATGAAATTAAGTGACATCCCATTCTTAATTCGTAGGGTTTAATATGATGTTGGTCCACCCTTCAACTCTTCTGGCAGCTTCAACTCTTCTGGGAAGGCTTTCCCCAAGGTTCAGGAGTGTGTTTATGTTGGACGAGAAGGCTTGGCTCTCAGTCTCCGCTCTAATTTACTCCAAAAGTGGGGTACGACAAAAGGGTATACAAAGGGTGGGCCGACGTCATATTAAACCCTATAGTTTATGATGTCACTTAAGTTCATATGCGAGTCAAGGCAGGTGACCCAATACTTTTGGCAATATAGTGTATATAACAAATATAACAAAATATGAGGAAATAAATTGAATGAATTTTCAATTGTTTTTTTTCCCCCTCAACATGTAGACTCAACCTTCTAGATAGAAACCACTGACTCATGCATGACAGAGACATTCATGATCACATGACAATATCACGACAGTTTCCATGTGCTGTCACTATGTTCATTTGTCTTGTTTCGTTTTCTCCATACCAGTAGTGCTGGAGGAAAAGGTAAATACAAAACTGTTCTTCCTGGTTCCTGACTGTCTTGGATCTGTTCTTGAATACATGAAGACGATGATAGCCTTTTATTTTTCCTCTGACTTGCCACCAATCTCTTGGGGTAGCCGTGGCCTACTGGTTAGCACTTCGGACTTGTTACTGGAGAGTTGCCGGTTCGAACCCCGACCAGTAGGCATGGCTGAAGTGCCCTTGAGCAAGGCACCTAACCCCTCACTGCTCCCCGAGCGCCGCTGTTGTTGCAGGCAGCTCACTGCGCCGGGATTAGTGTGTGCTTCACCTCACTGTGTGTTCACTGTGTGCTGAGTGTGTTTCACTAATTCACAGATTGGGATAAATGCAGAGACCAAATTTCCCTCACGGGATCAAAAGAGTAAATATACTTATACTTACAAACCATTTTCCTGTTGAAAACAGAATCACTGTGGTATCACATTTTCTACGTAAAATCCACTTGAATGGAATGGAATAGAATAGAAACAGATTTCCTATGGTCAGTAATTTGGACTTTGATTGATCACTAGTAAAAGGCTTCCAGAACAGGATAATTTTACGTGCTTTTTGTTTGATGACAAATAACTGACAGTTAAAATGGTCTCTCTGTTGGAGTTGCGCAACACAGAGTTGTGTGAATTGTTTTATGCCTGAGGCGTTTCTTCGTCATACACACATAAGCCAGCAGTTTCATGGAAGTCTGTGAGGAATTCTGGACATTGTTTACTTGTGAGTTTGGGACTTACTCAATCTTTCTGGTTTGTGATGCGTGTCCTGTATTTTTTTGTTTGTTCTGTCAGCTCTTCAGGTGAGTGATCAGGTGGGACGTCCCAGAGATTCTCACCTGTCACAGGGACAAAACCTCATGAAGCCGACGAAACTGTGTCAGATCTCTCTCAGAGCACTATCTTGACATTCTCTCTAAACTTAGATTATTTTCAGGTAATAAGAATTCAAATGTTCTAGCATTTTTAACAACACACCACATTTTTAAAGACAAAGCTAAAAAAAATAGAGGACTCAGAAGTCACTGATATTCATGACCGGAGACATTAATTTAATTTATTTTCATTTTCACTTATTATGATATGGCAATTAGTAATATTTTGGTTAAACTTTACTTGACAGTATCGACATAAGAGTGACATGACACTGTCATGAACGTGTCATAAACAAGTCATAAACGTTTATGACATTATGCTTTTGTCATTAAGTGTCATTCGTTTTTTGTCATAATAAATTAGGGTTAGGATTAGGGTTAGGTTTATGGTTAGGGTTAGTTTTAGAGTTAGGATTAGGGTTAGAGTTCATGTGTCATGACAGTGTCATGTCACTATTATGTCGATACTGTCAAGTAAAGTGTTACCAATATTTTGAGATGTCACACAGAGTCATTTAGATCTCAGTTGACACAAACATTTTTGTATGCAGTAAGGGTAATCCTTAAAAGCCTGAACTTGTGTATACAGGGTTTGTGTCTTTCATTTTTTTATCATGTATTGGAATGTGTTTAGCGTAAAGCAACAAACTAAAAGGAATGGAAAAACAAACTAACAAAATAACATATCCCACGAAACCTGATGTGTATTGAAATTCACTCTCTGCTGTCTCTGCTGTCGTCTCTGAGAGGCTTGTGTGGGCTTGTTACTCGGTGCAGTATTGTTAGGTCAGAGACACGTGTACGGGCCTGTTACTTGTCACAGCGCCGGCCAAGAGCAAAGAACTCGGAGAGAGGCGTGGGAAGAGGCACCTGTCGCTCGTCTGGAACCGGTCCGCCTAGCTGCCGGCTCCCACAGGTGCATCTGGCGAGCCTCTGTGGCGTGTCAGATCATGAGTGGTGTGCGGCGTGAATTGCAGCGCTGTACAGTGCCAGGCTGAACACAAACACACACGACACACCTGTGCCCTGGTGCACCTGTTCACCTGTGACCACCCCCCACCTCACCTACGTTTAGCGTTAGTCCAGCAGAGGGCGCACTGCGCTGCACCTCTCAGCACCGTGCCAGGATGAAGGTGCACCCACCACACTGGGCACCTGTTCACCTGTTCACCTGTGCAGCCGTTCACCTGTTCACCTGTGCAGCCGTTCACCTGTTCATCTGTGCAGCCGTTCACCTGTGCAGCCGTCCACCTGTGCAGCCGTTCACCTGTGCAGCCATTCACCTGTTTATCTGTGCCACCGCTCTCACTGTCATACTGTAAACCTGCACCCCAACCCAACACAGACACACACACACACACACACACACACCATTATTCACTTAACAGCCTATAATAGCTAACCAGACTCCCAGTAAATCCACCGGGTTGGTCTGTTTAAAGGCACCATGCTGTGTGCTGTTTCATGCAAGTCATCATTGCCCTTCAGCCGGTTAGATGCAACAAATTGGACTAATTTAACATTTTTGCTTTTTACTTTTTATTATTTGTTAATTTGTGTGTTTATGTCTTTGTGTGTTTATATCTGTGCTTTACGGGTACATTGGTGACCTATGCCACTCCATCCAGCATCTTGTTTCTGTTTAATGTAAATTATTTGTGAATTTGTCTGTTTATGTATTGATGTCTGTGAGTTGAATGCTCTTTATTAAATGGAATCTCTGGTGAAAGTGTTCACCAGACTGTGAAAATATATGGAGAGAGAAAGAGAGAGAGAGAAGAGAAAGAGAGAGGGAGAGAGAAAGAGAGAGGAGTGTGTGTGTGTGTGTGTAAGCACAAACAGTCCCTCCCTGTTATATACTGAGTTTTAGACATGCTGAGGCAGAGATGTGGAACAGTTTGGACACCTTTGTGTACCCAAGAAAAATACTGTGGGTACTAGTGTGTGTGTGTGTGTGTGTGTGTGTGTGTGTGAGAAAGAGAGAGAGAGAGAGAGAGAGAGATTAATTTATATATACTTTTTAAACCTATAATTCAAAACACTTACACCTTGAGAACTGTTATTACTTTAGTGAGTTATAAAATACTAAAACAGCTGATACTGTATATCACCACCAGAAGATAAACTGATAAGATCTACAACAGAAAGAAATTTGTCTCCATAAACTTTTACACACATTCATATTTAAATATCCTTGCTGAGACCTGATCTGACCTGAAAAAGAGCAAATATATTGTTTTCCCTTTATTTTTTTTAAGTACAAATAAAATACAGCTTTCAAATCAACTGCAAACTAAAAGACCTTTTATTTCATTTTATTTCCTTTACTTCATTTTGATTTGCCAGGTCCTCTGAGAATGGATACTCTGTTGACATTTAACAACACAAATGCCAACGTAGCAACAGGTTTTTTTGGAGTAAGATTTCATCTATGTGATAGCCAGGGGAGTGTATCATCATTGCCTGGTAAGCATTTTAATAGCTCTGTTTAATAGGTTGTATATAGCTACTGTAAATTCCTTTATCAACAATGAACAATCCAAACCTGTATAAAACAGAGAGAGAGAAGGAGACGGTGTGTGAGTGTGTCTGAGTGTGTGACTGTATTTATTGTGTGTGCATAAAAGACTATCCAAATGAAATGTTATGAAACACACAAAAACAGCCAGTGTGTGTGTGCGTGTGTGTGTGTGTATGTGCGCGCTTGCGCGTGTGCGTGAGTGAGTGTGTGCCTGAATCTGCTCCACACCCCTCTACTCACAACAGGAGTATGTCAGAGGGTGTGGCTAGAGAGAGTGACCTCACCCATGTTTACCTTCAAAATCAACCCCTCACCTATCAGCTCTCGGTTCACGGCCTCCCAGCAAGGGTGTGTGTTGGGGGGGGGGGGGGGGGTTGCTCCACAGCTGAGCCAGAGGACTGGACTTGGCCTGTGTTTCGACCAGATGTTGCCCAGGTCTATACGACGACCCCTTAATAGTGTGCTGACAGACTCCCCAAGTCAATGTGCCAAATATCAAACATCATAGTAAGCACCAGAGTCATCATGATGTATGGGACTGCCAAATTGTCTGTTAGTGTATGGTCACACCTACCAGCTATTCGGCTAACAAATGTTTGTATACGCGCTGGAGATGAATTACCTGCAGCAGAGGAGGCGATAAGAGCAGGCTTGGTGTAGAGTTTGCTGTCGGAGATGTGAGGTAGGCTTGGGGGTTTTCCTAGCCGATACCAAAAGGGGGCCTTCCAGGGAGTCGCTCTCGGTTTAAACATTAAGTAACCCTATCAGTGAGTGTAAATTTTGAAAAATGCTTGTTGTGTCACATTACCCATATGCTAATTCTTCTCTGGAATCATTGGCCTATTGACAGTGCTCTACAGAGGTGGACTTGTGGCACTTGACTCTCCGTCTTTGAGAAGTTTCCAGGAGTAAATATTAATTCCTTTAGGAGCTGCTGTGGCACAAGCAACAGCACCAATACCAGACTCGGGTCCCACGGGAACCCGGGTTCGACTCCGACCAGCGATCATCTCCCGATCCTACTCCATCTCTCTCTTTCCTGATCCTACTCGGTCTCTCACTTTCCTGATCCTTCTCCATCTCTCTCTTTCCTGATCCTTCTCCATCTCTCTCTTTCCTGATCCTTCTCCATCTCTCTCTTGCCCTATCCTTCTCCATCTCTCTCTTTCCTGATCCTTCTCCATCTCTCTCTTGCCCTATCCTTCTCCATCTCTCTCTTTCCTGATCCTTCTCCATCTCTCTCTTTCCTGATCCTTCTCCATCTCTCTCTTGCCCTATCCTTCTCCATCTCTCTCTTTCCTGATCCTTCTCCATCTCTCTCTTGCCCTATCCTTCTCCATCTCTCTCTTTCCTGATCCTTCTCCATCTCTCTCTTGCCCTATCCTACTCCATCTCTCTCTTGCCCTATCCTTCTCCATCTCTCTCTTTCCTGATCCTTCTCCATCTCTCTCTTGCCCTATCCTTCTCCATCTCTCTCTTTCCTGATCCTTCTCCATCTCTCTCTTGCCCTATCCTTCTCCATCTCTCTCTTTCCTGATCCTACTCCATCTCTCTCTTTCCCACCTGCTACCTTTCACTCTCAACTGTCCTGTCTCTAAAGACAAAAAAAAAAATCCTTTAGTCAATTCATGTGATGATTGTTTTTCAGCATAGCAGATTGCAGTGTGAGAAGGGGAAAAGGCTACTGGTTGATTCCCGTCATTCACACATAAATTCATTCAGGCGGCTTTGCTCTGGAAGCATTCATCTAGGTTCTGCCTGCCTGAGCCATTGGAGTCAAGGAGGGGATTATGTGTCCTCACTCAGGACTCAACAAAGACAGCGATTGTCACTCCACTGGGGTGGGCATCATCAAGATGGAAGGAGTGACTCAGCGCTTTTACGGCAAGGTTAATGAGGAAACATGACTAAGGTCTTCTCTTTCAGCATAAGGGGGCTGTATTTCAAATACTGGCAGAGGCACTTTTGTGTCAGATCTGATACTTGTGATGTGTTGTAGAGTGTAAAGGATCTGGTTTGACAGTTCATCAGCTTCAGAATGACATGGTGTCATTTGTCATCGCTTCACAATCACAGAACATTTCTGTGTCCACCCCAAAGGCTCCCCCTTCTGTCCTTTATCTCTCTCTTTCCTCTCTCTGAATCCCTTCAATCTCTCGTTCTCTCTGATTCTCTCTATCTTCCTCTCATTCTTTCTCTCTCTCCTTCCTGTCTGATCCCCCCACCTGTCTCTCCTTTGCTCTGATTCTCACTCTCTTCCTCTCATTTTATCTCTCTCCTCTTTCTTTCATTTTATCTCTCTTCTCTTCCTCTCTCCATGTTCTTCTTCTCTTCTTTTGTCTCTCCTTCGCTCCCATTTGTGCCCACCATACCCCCTCTCTCCCTCCCTCATCCCTCTCTCCCTCTCTCCTTAGAAAAGACACCTTCAGCACCTTGAGCCAGTGAGAGATCCGATCTCCTCGCTTAATCCCGAGGGCTGGGCCTCCTTATACCCTCACACATGGCCACACACACGTACACACACACACACACACACACACACTCACTCACACACGGGCACAGAGCAGCTCACACACACACCCAGTGAGTGAGAGGGGGAAAGAGAGAGAAAGAGAGAGAAAGACTCACACCCCACACACACACACACACACACACACACACACACACACAGTGTGCTGAGCAGCTTCCACCCTCATTCTCTCTGTGCTCTGCCTCATCGCTCCTCTCCTCTCGTCTGCTCTGCTGTGCGCTGCGCTCCAATTGGTGAGGATGCCCTCGGCCGGCGTGGAGATCCTGGGCATGATCCTGGCGGTGGCCGGCTGGCTGGGGGTGATGGTGGCCTGCTGCCTGCCCATGTGGCGCGTGGTGGCCTACGTGGGCCAGAACATCGTGATGGCGCAGGTGATCTGGGAGGGCCTGTGGATGAGCTGCGTCGTCCAGAGCACCGGTCAGATGCACTGCCGCATCTACGAGTCCATGCTGGGGCTCGCCGCCGACCTGCAAGCCTCCCGCGCCCTCACTGTCACCGCGCTCCTGCTGGGCGTGCTGGGCATCGCGCTGGCCGTGGCCGGCGCCAAGTGCACCAACTGCGCCCGCGACCCGGCCAGCAAGCCGCGGCTGGCGCTGGCGTCTGGATTGGCGTTCGTGGGCGCGGGGCTGCTGCTGCTGGTGGCCGTGTGCTGGACGGCCCACACCATCGTGCTGGACTTCTACAACCCGCTGCTGGAGGAGACGCAGAAGAGGGAGTTCGGGAAGTCGCTGTACTTTGGCTGGGCGGCGTCGTGCCTGCTGCTGCTCGGCGGGGCGCTGCTCTCGTGCTCCTGCTCCTGTGCTCGGGCACAGCCTGGCACCCACGCTGGCACTAGCGCCGGCGCCTCCGCGCCCACGCTCTCGCACGGCAGCCGTGCCCGCTACTCCGCCGTCAAAGCCCTCTCCCTCGACGGACACGAGAGGAGAGACTACGTCTAGCAGCAGCAGCTATGACCCTCCAGCCACATGACAGTCCGTTCTGGCCCAGATATGGCCCAAATCTGGCCCATGTGAGGCCGGGTTCTGGACTGGGTTAGCGGGGCTCCTGTCTGGGATGGCTGGATCAGTGGACCGGACACTGCCGTGGTCACAGTGGACCAACTGAATCATGGAGCTGCATGCGAGATACAGAAGTCACAGCCATATAGCTAAGATAAAGGACACAGGCTTCAGTAAGCATGAAGAGGAGCTTGGACACTCATCTTTGAACTGAGTCCTCTTTTTCTTTGCCACAGGACACGAGGACACGAGTGGACTTCAGTAACATGTTTGATCATGGTGTGGGGTGAGTGAGGTAATTCAGATTACAGTAAGAACTGATTGTCTTTGAAGCAGCCATGCAGTATTTTACTGAAGGGGTAAGATGTCATTATTTCTTTCATCCAGTTTATTCTGTTTTTTACAGTCCCATCTGTCTGTCTATTGGGTGACACATGTTGAATAGCCGATACTTATCTTATCGATACATGGATCCATTGTAGACTGTACCAATAAACCTGGAAAGGCATTAAATGTTTATTAAACACAGACCTTTCTGAAAGTACAGTGTTATCATTATTATCTTCTTCTGAAATAATCCTCCCAACGACAAGATAATACAGATGTATTGATCAGTTGAATGATATTAGTACGTAAGTCACTTGTATGTCACACTCCACACATTCCCTCTCTGTAACATAAACTGTGTGCGTGTGTGTGTGTGTTTGTGTGTGTGTGTGAAGTGACTGATATATATTTATGTGTGTTGTTCTTGTAATCCTCATCAGTGATTTTTAATGACTTTAATCATGGCCATAAGGAACATACACTGATAAGCAGCAGGCAGAGGGGGCCTTTTTGCTCAGATATATCTGTTGGACCAGCCAGAGAGCAATAACTTCCTTATCTCCGGGGACCAATCAGCACTGGTATGCTTTATGGGGCAATCATTAGATGGAGGGAACTGGCTGACCTGAGTGGAGAAAAAGGAGAAAAAGAAAGAAAGAGAGAAAAAAGAAAGAAGAGAGAATGTGGTGAATGTGGTGTGTTTTGAGGTCTCTCACAAAAGACCTCAGCGACTTCTCCAGAGTAGCGTTCATCTAAGTATCACCTGTCAGGCCCGGGTCTTGGAGGGGTGCTACACACATACATATACATACACACACACACACACACACACACACACACAGCAGTTAGGTGTACAGTTTCAGAGAAAGAGCCAGCAAGGACAATGGGGGGCTTGTTTTAAGGAGGGGGGGGGGGGGGGGGGTGGTCCCTGGTGTATCCTTCTGAATCCACTCTTCAGCTCAAGAGAGAGTAACTGAGCCCTCTCTGCCTCACATGAAAGACCATGTCCTCCTCAGATACTCTAAATTGTGTGTGTGTGTGTGTGTGTGTGTGTGTGTGTGTGTCTGTGTGTGTGTATGTGAGTGCGTGTTTGTGTGTGTGAAAGTGTGTGTTTGTGTGTGTGTGTGTGAGAGAGAGTGTGTGTTTGTGTGTGTGAGAGTGTGTGTGTGAGAGTGTGTGTTTGTGTGTGTGTGAGAGAGAGTGTGTGTTTGTGTGTGTGAGAGTGTGCGTTTGTGTGTGTGAGTGTGTGTTTGTGTGTGTCTGCGTACTGAATACTGTGCAAGACTAGAGCTGTTCGACTCATCCCCACTTCGAACTACAATGAAATCACAGGTCATACGAGAGATCGCTCTCATCGAGATACATAATCTCTTTGCCAATATCCATATCACCAAACACACCTTAACAGAGCTGAATAACAAGGCGGTGTGCATAGTAAGACGCTGGGTTGGCCTAAATACACATTCAACAAGAAACGTTGTGCTCCAGAGGACAGGAGAGGGAGGGCTGGGACCCTCACACAGAGTGGCCATTATGTTGCCACCAAAATATGCTTAAACTCGATGATTAAAAATGCTTCATAATGACGACTCAGCTGTGTGTGAACTAGCCCGAGCCACACTATGACTGCATTTCAGTAAAGAAAAAAAAAAACGAACAAAACGAAACTTGATAAAAACACACAAGATTTCGACATGCACTCAGACTGGCTTGATTTGAATGACCTCTCCTCAGTAACCACACAAACATTCAGCAGTGCTGGAAGAATCCATCTTCACATCCAGTCGACATCAATGACAACTTGATTACAGACCCAGGCATTACGGTGGAGGCAACCACCACACAAAGCGACAGCTTACAGCATCTCAATGCTTAAAACTCCAGAAGATTGGTACTCAATTACTTCCAAAAACACATGATCCATGCACACCTGGTGAGTGTATTTAAGGGATTGTTCTCTCTTTTGATTTGGAAACTTCTTCATTCTTGCAGACACTTTTCCGCTCGACACATTTCCACTTTTGCAGGCACCTTTGGGTCATCTCCCTCCCACTGGCACCTTCCCTTCTCTATCTCTTTAGCATTATACTGACCTTGGCATACACACACTTGCATATACATGTAATACCTCAATACTCAAAACTCCAGAAGATCTGGACTCAATTACTTCCAAAAATGCATGATCCAGCACTGGATACGCCTACAAGGAAAATCTGCCTGCCTGCCTGTTACGACTATCTGTGCCATTGCATGGGCAAAGCAGGCCTAGCTTTACAAATTGGCTGATCATGCACACCTGGTGAGGGTGAGGGGGTATTTAAGGGGTTGTTTTCTCGTGACTTGGACACTTCTTCATTCTTGCGGGCACCTTTGGGTGATGGAAAATAATATGGCTGACTTTGTCTCTCATCCATCAACTCTGGTCAGGTACAGCTCCAATCTGGTATGCTACAAATCTAACCAATCACCGCCCAGATTCTCAAGCACAACCAATCATCACTCACATCCTCCACAACCACAACCAATAATTGCTTTGGTCTTCCGCATCTACAACTAGTCATGACTAGATCTGTTTCTAGGTGACCTCCATCTGGGCCGAGAAGAATGAACCACACACACACACACACACACACACACACACACACACAGGATATGGAAAATCCATACGACTGCACCTGTACAGTAGCCTCCATGTTTGAGCTTGTGTGCACACCTACATGTCTCGTCTGCATAGATCCTGTTGGGTCTCTTATGTGTAAACATATTGACTGACAAGTCCATATCTCTGTCATAATGTCCTGTGAAGTATTCATGTCAGCGATGCTGGATGTTCTATATTGGAGTGTTTACAAGCTAAATGTGGCACGTAGCAGATGGAGGTGGGGGGTTAAAGAGTAACTAGCACATAAAAAAAGCACATAAAAATATAAATATAACTAGACACATAAAAAAAAGCACATAAAAATATAAATATAACTAGACACATAAAAAAAGTTAGCGTACTGTTTGACCCATAAAACTGGCTTGTGTTTGTGGGTCAACAACAGGACCATACCTGTCAACACTCCTGTTTTTCCCGGGTTTCTCCCGTATTTCAAGGTCATCTCCCAGCACCCTCCCGTTTTGTTATTTCTCCCGGAAAACTCCCGTAATTTGCATGGCCATCAAACTTCATTTTAAAATCATTGGTCCATTCAGGTTGCCAGATTGTGTATGAAATACACCCTACACATACACGATCACTTAGTTTCAATTTCAACCGTTTTGTCATAGGCTAAAACCTGGTGCCGACTGCGCAGCCTGAGTCTCTTCGTAAGCAAGCGGGCTAGTTGAATGGCCTACTCCAGAACTAGCTGTTGTGAAATTGTTGGGAATTTAATTGATTAACACATCACATAAACTGTTATTGAGTGTTGTTGATACACTGAACTTGTGCCCTCGGAACCAAATCTGACAGCAGGCAGCTTTGGAGTTTTGGAAGTAGGCTGCAGGCAGGCAGCTGGTGGATACATAACTGGCATGCGTAAGGAAATGGTAAGGTAAAAACAACGACCGAAATGCAGTGTTGAAACACGTGTATGAAACGTATTAAATATGCAAACACAGATCCGGTATCTCCCGTTTTTGGAAAGCTAAATGTTGACAGGTATGAACAGGACATCCCCTTGCGTTAAAGAGGGTGTGTGTGTGTGTGTGTGTGTGTGTGTCTGTGTGTGTGTGTGTGTGTGTTGTGTGTGTGTGTGTGTGTGTGTGTATGTGTGTGTGTTTGTGTGTGTGTGTGTGTGTGTGTGTGTGTGTGTGTGTGTGTGTGTGTGTGTGTCTGTGTGCAGTGGCGGATTTAGCAAATTGGGGGCCCAAGGCGAAGGTATGTATGGGGCCCCCCATCCGATCTTTAAAAGAGAACGAAAAAAAAATAGCCTACCGACTGAATGGTGGATAGGCAGGTAAAGCTAATCTACGGGAAAGTAAAGGTTGGAGAGGAGAAAAAAACCTTCCCCTTTAAACCCTGCTTACACTTCTTTACTCCAAAACGAAGATGGAAAGCAGAGAACACACAAGCACTGTAGCACTACACAAACTAATAGTCACGATAGCCCAACAGAGAAACCCGCCCCCCACCACCACCACCACCACCTAAAAAACCCCGGTGATGGCCCTTTAATTCCCCTTTACGCCTGTTTGCTTTTCTCCTACTCATATTATAGGCAACTTCTTGAAATATAATTGTTTTAATACTTATATACAGTATTAATTGGTACACTTTACATTTCTGTATACTATCTTGTCATAGCCTACACCAGAACGAGCATCAGGTGGCTGAAATGCAGTCATTTCTAACCTATTCCCAACTGCTGCATCTGCTTTGCACAGCTTGACATCTGATTATAACTTCACCATAGGGGCTACACAATTTAGCCAGCAATTGCTATATTTTGGATATAGGCTATAGGCTTAAATGTCACTCAGACAGACCGAGAGAATTGTTTTTTACTCCAGCCGACAGTCTGTCCTGCATTGACAAAATGCTGCATAGCCTAAACAAATGTTGTAGTTTTTCTACTTTTTTTACTTGTATGCTCGATTTCAAACTATCTACTTTGTGAATGAAGTTGTAGCCTACTTTCCTTTGTTCAATGAGCTTGTTGAACGATGCTGGCAAGCGTGTCCCTGTTTCCCTGTCATCATGTCATTGCTCTCGTCTCGTTGTTGCTGCACCTTCCAGTGAAGTTTTCTGAGCTGTTAGATTTATAGAACATCTTCTTCCGTATAATGACACGGGCTGATACCACATAAGCCAGTCGTAACTTTTATAATCGTGGGGCAACGCTTTGGGCGAATTCGCGATGTAGGCCTAATTCACTAACGAACTGGCATGAGAGGGGAGATTTTCTGACGTTTCAACAACGAAACAGAGTTTGCCATCATTGCAAGAAGTAAGCAAATTTGTCGCTAGTCGCTAGATGGCATTTTCTCTTGCTAGGGATGGCCAAAAGTCACTTAATCTAGCGACAAAGTAAATTGGCAACACTTTCCCAGACGTCCTTTGTGTTTATCTTTCGCGCAACGCACGTTACAGACTAGTCCATTTCATTGTGGAAGTAGGGGGTGTATGTGTAGGGACATAACCATGAACTGGACATTTTAACTGCTACGTCAATGTTTTAACGTATTTCTTAAGAATATTATTACAATTTACCATACTTTTGAAGCGTTCATGATGACAAGGGGTTTTTATTTTTTTTTAATTGTGGTTGGGGGTCCCCCTACTAAGACTACTGGTAGGGGGCCCCAAGCAGCCACCTACCTATGCCTCTATGTTAAGACTGCCCCTGTCTGAAAATGACAAGAGGAGGAAGAGAGATAGAGGGGAGGGGGATGGAGGGATGGAGAGAAAGCAAGAGTGGGAGAGGTAGAGAGGAGGAGAGAGAGTGATAGAGTGATAGAGAACTGAAGGAGAGGGAGAGAGGGGGCAGAAAGAGAGTGAGATGGAAAAGGTGGGAGAGAAAGAGAGGGAGGGAAAAAGGAGCAAGAGGGAGAGCAGGAGGGAGGGATGGTGGGAGAGAATGAAAAAAGTGTGTGTGAGCGTCCCTCTCTCATGAGCAGTGGAGAGTGTTAAAAAGTGTGTGTGAGCGTCCCTCTCTCATGAGCAGTGGAGAGTGTTAAAAGTGTGTGTGAGCGTCCCTCTCTCATGAGCAGTGGAGAGTGTTAAAAAGTGTGTGTGAGCGTCGCTCTCTCATGAGCAGTGGAGAGTTTAAAAAGTGTGTGTGAGCGTTCCTCTCTCATGAGCAGTGGAGAGTGTTAAAAAGTGTGTGTGAGCGTCGCTCTCTCATGAGCAGTGGAGAGTGTTAAAAGTGTGTGTGAGCATTCCTCTCTCATGAGCAGTGGAGAGTTTAAAAAAGTGTGTGTGAGTGTTCCTCTCTCATGAGCAGTGGAGAGTGTTTACCTCATACTGCTGAGCCCAGGGGCCTGACCGACAAGCCTAACCCTGAATGGAGCCCGATAACATGTTCACTTTGAACACACCCCAACCCACACACAGACACACACACACACACCAGCCCTGCTCGATACGGCTAACTTACTCCGCAAACTTTACACTTTGTCCCTTTTCCCTTGGAGAAAATGACACACCTGTGTTAACTGAGAAAGACAACATTTTTTACGTGTGCAGACATGCGGACACGCACACACACACACACACACACACACACACACACACACACACACACACACACACACACACACACACACACACACACACACACAAACACCACTAATTAAACTTATATGTGGTGCATAATAGAGATGAGCCTTTCAGAATATACTGATATATTTGTGTGGCCCAAAATGAGGTGCAATGAACTCTGGGCTATTTTGGAATCTACTGTATTCCACTATCTGGGTCATTTTATCATTGACTAAAGGTACATATGACCATTAAAAAAATAAAGAGATGTGTGTGGATGGTTTTTGGACTTCACATATCTGGTTACTTTGCTATTTTGTGATGTTTTAGATAAGATTTGAACTGATAGAGGTCACTTACATAAAGTAACGACATCACATGTTTGCTGCGCATGGGACACCAGCACTACGGCGCATCACTTGTAAAAGAATGTAAATGAGTTTTATGTTTGAGTTAAGTGTTTATTGGGAACATAAAGTCAAAAATACCCTTGGGGGATGTCTGCAAGTGAAGTTATGGGAGGTTAACCATTGACCACAGACCGACCTCACAACCACTACATGGGTTTGCCCAGATGCTCATCTCATCAGGCCCAATCAGAGACATGAAAGTGATGGTCATTCTCATCAATGGGCTATTGACCATAGAGAAGAGCTTTACAGCTCCGATCGCATCAGCGGCTTCAATCGTAAGAGTACACACAACAGGAGAGACAAAAAGCTCACCGCAAAGTAACCCAAACACTATCGAGCGTCCACTGTTCTTATCTGCCAAGGTCTCACTCCTCAGTGCCCTGAACACAGAGGCCCAGTTACTCTTTAACTTCCACATCCACAACAGTTAAAGGCCTGCCTGCGGTTATCTATTCACTGCCTCCCCCGACCCCACACACAAACACACACACACACACACACACACACACACATAGGTGGAAGCTACTGCGAATGGAGAGAGAGCATCATTAGGAAGTCCCCCCCGCCCTGCTATTCCAATAGCGTCCTGGCGTCCAAGCGTCCTGACCAATCCCCTGGAGAGTCTTCCCCCCCATGCTGGCTCCTCCTGTGGGCTTAGGGCTTGGGTGCGGGGAGGGTATAAAGGCCTGGGCATATGACCCGTGGAGCTTTCTGAGTGTTTGAAGTTTCTAGAAGCTTCTCTTGCGTGACCTGGGTGATTAGACGTTTTTGCGAGGGAGTGGGAACGAGAGAGAGAGAGAGAGCAAGAGAGCGAAAGAACGAGAGAAAGTGCAAGAGAGTGAGAGTGAGAGAGAAGGAAAGAGAATACAGGAGAGAGAAAGAGAGACAGACGGAGACAGGTGTGACTTGCAAGTGGACTTGTGGACCCTGCGTGGACACACACACTCTTAAACACGCTCACAGACATACACACACACACACACACACACACACAGTCATGGTGGCGTTTGGTCTGGAGGTCCTAGGGGTGACCCTAGCAGCCGTCGGTTGGATCCTGTCCATCGTCTCGTGCGCGCTGCCCATGTGGCGTGTGACGGCCTTCATCGGCGTGAACATCGTGACGGCACAGACCATCTGGGAGGGCATCTGGATGAACTGCGTGGTGCAGAGCACGGGCCAGATGCAGTGCAAGATGTACGACTCCATGCTGGCTCTGCCTCAGGACCTGCAGGCCGCCCGCGCCCTCTGCGTGGTGTCCATCGTCCTGGGCATACTGGGCGTCCTGGTGTCCATCGTGGGCGCCAAGTGCACCAACTGCATTGAGGACGAGGCGGCGAAGGCGCGCGTGATGATCGCCGCCGGCGTGGCCTTCCTGTGCGCCGCCCTGTCCCAGCTAGTGCCCGTCTCCTGGACGGCGCACACCATCATCGCGGACTTCTACAACCCGCTGATCAATGAGCAGCAGAAGCGGGAGATCGGCGCGGCGCTCTACCTGGGCTGGGCGGCCGCCGCCATGCTGCTGGTGGGCGGGTCCATCCTCTGCTGCTCCTGTCCCCCCAGCGCCCCCGAGAAGAAGTACCTGCCGCCCGGCCGCATGATGTACGCGCCCTCCAGGTCTGTGGCGCACAGCGTGGCGCACACGCACGAGAGGAGAGATTACGTCTGACCGGGCCCACACACGGAGCGGGGGACGTCTGGACGAGGATGAAAAAGAGGAGAGTTTAAAAAAAAAAAAAAAAGACATTTGCGGCCTTCAAGGTGTGTTCTGCTTCCTAGAGGGAAGGGACTGTCTTCCGGGAATTGAGGAAATTGTGTAAATATTTTCTTGCCAAACAGACTTGTGCCAATCACTGATGAAAAGAGAGAAAAGATTTGCACCCTTACTTAGACTTACTTGCTTTTTTTTTACTGAGAAGTAGCCATACCCTTTTAAACGCTGGTGTGAATTGATTCTGTTTTCTAGATATTTATTGTAACTAGCTATGACTCCCTGTGAAAAGTCATTACACTGTTTTCAATGCACTGTGTTTTTATGTATGTGTGTGCGCAGTTAGTTGTGTATTCCTTAACCTGGCACATGAATCTTTGCACTGTGTGCTACACTGGCTGAGAGAAATGCATTTGTACAGAAATAAACCCGATAGTCAATTTCAAAACAACTTTGTTGATATATTTTTTCTTTCCTTTGATAAGCAGAGCATGTGGAAGATAGGGATTTCTAAGCACGTCATAAATCATTAAGTGATTCACAGAATGAATCACCTTTTTGCTTGCTTGGCTTCAGCTTGTTTGGATGAGATTCCAAGTCCAGAATAATTACTCATTTTCTCAGATTGATTTTTGACATACATAAACAGTTTTTTAACTTATCCCATCTGGTTTTCCTCACATTAGAGTAGACTGCTACAAAATATGTATTTTATCTTCATTACTGTATTTAGCCAGTGAAGAGGCACTCTGTGCCTTGTTTTTCAATCAAGTTCATTCTCCTTTGGTTCTTCATCCCACAATATTTTGCTGAATCAAGTTGAAACTACATGTGTGGGTTTTTTATTTACCTAGTGAACACAAAGCAAAACAAACTGTGTTGTGTAAGACACAAATGAAAACACAAACCCTCTGGGCCTTGGCATGGCATCCACCTCCGCTCCCCAGGCACTGGGCACAGGACAGTCCGTCCACACTCTCTCACATTAGATATCCACAGTACACATCAAACAGAATAGTGCTGTAGCCTAATGTTTTGGAGTACCTTGGAAAGGACTACACCTACTGTAATGTAAGTGTTCATGGTGTTGTGCAGATGCTGTCATATATTTTGACACTGTTTACCACTTCCATTCTATTAAATGTAGCAGAATCTTGACTCATGTTCCTACAATAGGTTTCAGCTATTTGGTTCCTTTTGAGTTCAGTTAGCATCGATTGTGTCTTAGGCTATGTCCACTCATAGCCAGATATTTAAGGAAAAATCCACACAAGAGATCCATACAAAAAAACTCTTTGTTTTTGATCAGTGAAGGAAGGAGGAAAAACATTTGTTTTTAAAAATACCCCGGTACATGTGGGCGTGGCCTAACTTATTGACTATGTACATATGTGACTGTGAGGGTAAATTCCAACCACATGAAATAAAACAGCTTTGTGCTGATTCTTATTAGTCGACTCTCGGGTGGGAAGCTCTTCAGGAGGACACTGATATCCACAAGAGGGCCCCAAAATCAACAGCCTACAAAAAGGCATCCAAAAAAAAAAGTCGCTAGAGAAAGACCCTTTCTCCTTCACCAGGCCTCCACTTAGCCCACTTCAGGAGAAACAAAAAAAGGAAAGCTTGGGAAAGCTGGGCTAGTGAGGTACAGTATGTGTGTGTGTGTGTGTGTGTGTGTGTGTGTGTGTGAAACTGACCATGTCTCCTGGGCCAGCTGGCTTCTCTCTCCACAAGAATCCCCACCTTTGTCAGTTATCCCAACCGCCACCCCCACACACACACACTCCGTCTCCCACCATCCCTGACTGTCCGAAACCTGCCAGGAACAATGGTTGTTTCAGGGCCCCTGCGCTGCTTGTCATCACTGGGATGGATAGGAATGTTAGAGGAGCACTAGCCACATCTCTGGCCTACATTCTGCAGCCTGTGGCCACTCACAAGGAATCCGAGGTCAGAGGCGGACGTGACAGGTAGGCATAGCTGCTGGCCACATCAAAGATTGCACGTCTCAAACACACACTCTCTCTCACACACACACACAAACACTGACCCCCTCAGTATGGAACTCTCAGCAACACAACCACAGATCATTCACCAATTACCCGTGCTTTGGGGGATCGGGGTGCATTCCCTTATGAAAATGAATGAATTGGAGAAAGTTGCAGCTCATCTTTCCCCTGACTTAAGAAGACTTATAAAGACAAAAATGCCCTCAAGCCATTACACATGTGCGTGAACACTTGAGGAAAGTACTGAGAGAGCACTACAAACAGAACAAACATTGTCTAACTAATCTTCTATGTGTGTGTGTGTGTGTGTGTGTGTGTGTGTGTGTGGACAAAATGTAAGCAGACTGTTGAAAGGTTTGTGTGTGTGTGTGTGTGTGTGTTGTGAAAAAGGGGAACTTTTCTGCCTAAAGTACCCTTTCTGTAGTTTATTATATTATCAAGTTTGTACATCCAAGTATTATTCCAATGCTTTGAGCTTGAGGCTGTAGTAGACAGATAACAGGTTATGGATGCATTAATGGGTGTGTTTTGTAGTATATGATTGTGTCATTATTTTAACATGAATGACAAAAACCCACTGTGCTGGGTTAATAATAACAACTTATTATTATGTTCAATTGTGTCAACCAAGTAAATTCAACAAGATTAGTAAAACAAATGTCATATTATGTCATATTAAAATGTCATATTAACTCATTCAACAAGACCTAGTCTTGGCTGAATTTGTTGGTACCCATGCAGATAATAAATATAATGTAAATATATGCTTTTATTATAATAAAATAATGCTTTGTTTTGTGCTTAAAATGTGACATTCAAAACATTTATTTGCATGATGTATTTAATCTTGTAGTAATTCAGCCTATTTGAATGGAGAAAGTATTCACTCTGCAGTTTGTTATCATTGTGTAGACCTTAATGAACAAGGACCAGAGAAATCAATGGAAAGAGTTGCCTGGGTGGGCTCAGAAATACATTTATACAGTAGACAAGCATGTCAAATGTAAAGGCTACTGGAACATCTCCAAGGTTATTTTCAAAATTTTTGAAAATTTTGAATTTTTTGAAATTGTAAGTGCTCCACATTAAAATCACTCGAGAGCAAAAATATGCTTTCCTCCCTAATGCCAAAAAAATCAATCAAAGGGTCATGCTACAATTTTCTAAGCTGTGTCTATCCATAATCGAAAAGGCATATCTCAGCAACGAAATAAGATATCAGACTGAGGTTTTCTATATGATAGTCATAAGACATGGGGAACTGTGAATACAATCCATGTTGATATGGAATAACCCTGAATGGAAATGTCTGGCATGATTTAATAAGCTTTATTTAACATCAGGCCTTTCAAATAATTTTCTGACATTACTAAAAATATTCCACCGAAGGACACGGCAGTCTTCAAAAGCAAAACTGCTATACAGAGATGGGAAGTAACGAAGTACAAATACTTCAGTACTGTGGAGTATTTATTTTTCTAGCAACTTTTTACTTTACTCCCCTACATTTTCACAGAAATGTCCTTACTTTCTACTCCTTACATTTTCAAAACTCTCTTCAAAGGTCTTGTTACTTTTGTGTTCATGCATTCGAGGCGAGTTATGAATTATTTTTGAGGTCATTGTGTGCTTCCCCAACATCAAGGCTGATTTCAACCTAAGTCGATGGGACAATAGTGATGCAAAAAGGGGATTAACTTTGCAGCTTTAGGGGTGCCACCTAAGGGGCAACGCCAAAACAATGGTTAGGCAATGGTTGGAAAACTTATTTGTTGAATTCAGAATGCACACAGACATCAAAACATCTATCCTTTGTTTGCTTTTCCGTCTAAAACATTTGTCGGAAAATATTGTGACATTATCCTAAGCCTATTCTGCTTAGCCTGGCCACGCCCACCTAAATTTCCTTTCGGGGAGATTACATTAGCTTAGATTCAACTTTATTGTCATTGTGCAGAGTACAAGTAAGGGGCAACGAATGCAGAAATATGGTCTAGAACACGATAATTCACTAACAATTCTAACCAACCTCAAAAAGGCTAAGCCAATCAGCGATGAGATGAGCTGCTATAGTTCGAAATCGAAAGCAAAGATAGGCCCACATACCGGTACATTGTTTCTTGACTGACAATACTGTTTATTGTCAGTTTGTAAAGTTTAGGTGATGTAGGAAGTGACACACAGAATCTCTAAACAATGTGATTGGTTAGGCTGGACGAAGGATTTCAAAGTTAACGCTTTGTTTACGTCTATCACCATGCTAGTGTTGAAAAGGATTCCCAATCGTGAGTGACCAGACTCTATTTACTTTGTGAATGAGTTTGGTAACCAGGCTATATTCTGCCAGCGTGCTGACCTCAAACAGAATGTTTTTCTGCAAGTTCATCCCTGGCTTGGTAGTAGGCAACAAGCTTGCTTGATTTTTTGTATGAAATACCACAGGGACAATTAAATAGTTATTAAGGAGTTACAGTTAAAACAGTTAATTTGGAATATACCATTGTAAGCTACAGCCCGCTTCTTTTAACAGAAACAACTGGTAAAATACTTCTTCAAAAAAGCTAGGATAGTTTTTAGTTTTATACTTTTAGTACGTTTTATAGCCTGTACGTTGTTACTTTTACTTGAGTAAAGAAGTGTAGTCACTAATTATACTTTTACTCTTTTTTACAGAGGTATCTGTACTTCTACTTGAGTATGGGGAATGTGTACTTGTACCATCCCTGCTGTCATAAGATGTTCAGCATTCTTTAAATCCATTAAAAGTTATCAAATTAATAAAAATTTAGCCATGTGATTATTCACTCCTGTCTACTTGTGCTGTTTATCACTCATTATCGTTGAGATGAATGTCTTCAGCCCGTTGTCATGACAAGTGATGGGAGCACCCGCAGCCTTTCATGGTGTGATGTCACCTCCCCGCTGGACTCCTCCTTCCTGGCTCCTCCGGGGTATAAAAGCTACTTGTGGTGCTGCAGCCCAGGTTCTTACTCTGTGCGTGTGTGTGTGTGAGAGAAAGAGACAGAGTGAGAGAGACAGAGAGAGACAGAGAGAAAGACACCAACCAGCCAACCAGCCTGAATGTAGAGTTTCATCCTCTCTCTCATGGACTTGGATGTTCCTCGGATTGACCTGTGTGTGAGTGTGTGTTTGTGTTTCTGTTGAAGGGCTCTACAGAGTCTGAGTAAGAGTGTGTGTGTGTGTGTGTGTGTGCGTGTGTTTGAGTGTGTGTGGCATTGAGTGCGTATGTGTTTCACCTGAGCAGCTGCAAAGGGTCTGTGACGCTTTCGAGCATTCGTGTGAGGGCACTTCGTGTGTGTGTGTGTGTGTGTGTGTGTGTGTGTGTGTGTGTGCGTGTGTGTGTGTCCTCTGATAGCCCAACTTTTCAGTGTGTGTGTGTGTGTCGGAGTGTGTGTCAGCATGTCTGCGGGTCTGGAGCTGCTGGGCATCGTGCTGTGCGTCCTGGGGTGGCTGCTGGCCATCGTGGCCTGCGCCCTGCCCATGTGGCGCGTGACGGCGTTCATCGGCAGCAACATCGTGACGGCGCAGATCATCTGGGACGGCCTGTGGATGAGCTGCGTGGTCCAGAGCACGGGTCAGATGCAGTGCAAGGTCTACGACTCCATGCTGGCGCTGTCGCAGGACCTGCAGGCGGCGCGTGCCCTGACCGTCATCTCCGTCCTGCTGACCGTCCTCGCCGTGCTGGTGTCCATCGGCGGCGCCAAGTGCACCAACTGCATCGAGGACGAGGCATCCAAGTCGCGCGTGATGATCGCCGCCGGCGTGCTTTTCATCGTGTCCGGCGTCATGCAGCTGGTGCCCGTGTCCTGGTCGGCCAACACCATCATCCGGGACTTCTACAACCCGCTGCTGACCGATGCCCAGCGGCGGGAGCTGGGGGCCGCCCTCTACATCGGCTGGGCGGCAGCCGCGCTGCTGCTGATGGGGGGGTCGCTGCTCTGCTGCTCCTGCCCCCCCCAGGAGAAGAAGTACAACCCGTCCCGCATGGCGTACTCGGCCCCGCGCTCCGCTCCTGGGGGACCCGCTCACGACCCGCCAGGGACCCCTACGTGTGAGCGTGGCAGGAGGCGAGGCGGGGAAAAACAGGGGAAAAACAAACTCTACACTCTCCAGTAGGTGTGTGTGTGTGTGTGTGTGTGTGTGTGTGTGTGTGTGTGTGTGTGTTAATGATAACGATAACGGACATTCAGAGATGATGTCCCACATGACTCCGCAATGAAGGGCTCTGCGTGTGTGTGTGTGTGTGTGTGTACGTGTTTTGGCTTTTGTATTGTGGTCTTAGTTGTGTCTTGTGTTTGCGATCAGCATGCTCAAGGTGGACAAGGAGTGCTTATGATTCAACACTTTTTTTTTATTGTATTTGGCTTTTTTTTGTGTAAGATGGTCACTTAAATGTCTGAAAGCTTTGGTGAAAAGAGTTTTGTAAAAAAAAAAAGACTATTTAGCAAAATATGTTGCATAGTATATAAGTATATTGTGCGCTTTGTCTTACACTGTTACAAGACAATGTGTATGAACAAATATGTCTGTAACTTTTTGCTTATATTAAGTTTTTTTTTCATGCAGTTTTTTTGCTCGCATACATGTATTGGCTTATATTTTTTGTTTCCTTCTCTTGTTTTAGGAATCTGTGAATCTTCATCTTCAATTGTTAAAAACACTGTGGTGTTTCTGTTTTTGAAATATCATATTTTTTACTCAGCGGTTAATGTTCAAACTAATATCATCCATCAGTCATCACATTGTATATTTTGAGTTTCTAAGTGGACCTGTTGCAGTCACTCACCGGCCTTACACCTATCAGCTTTCATGGTGGGCAAAGATATATGACAGCATCAATGTTTCATAGGTCATGTGTTTCATGGGTAGGAGGCACTCAGACACAGGTCAGAAGTGGAGGGGGTGGCGGGATTGGTCACCTGATCTGGACGAGGACTCTGGTGGACAGGTGGTCTTCTGTGAGGGTCACTTTGTGTGTGCGGTGGGGTGCGGAAGACACCTGGGAGAGTCACCCACACCTGATGAGGCTTATGGGCTTATGTTACTGTCCACATACACACACACACACACACACACACACACACACACACACACACACACACACACACACATACACACACACACACACACACACACACACACACACACACACACACACACACACACACACACACACACACATCTGCTCTCCACATTCCACATTTTCTTAAAAAGCAGTTTGTTTTTAAATGACAAATGTTGAGGTGCTTTAAGTTGTGCTAAACAATAAACTCTTATGATAAACTCAGATTGTCATTGTCTGTGATGGTGAATGAATTGACAGAATGGGGTACAAGCTTGTAACATGCCATACCATAAACATGAATTTCAGCATAAACCAAAAGTGATCTATTTCCTCTTTTACTTGCTTACTTTCTAAGCCTTGAATCTATACTCCACAAACGTTTAGATTCCTATTTACGTGTATTCATTCAGCAGACACAGATGTGCAGACTCTTGGGTGACCTTCCCCACTCTCTGTTTGTCCCCAACCCTCACACAGGGTTGGTTCTTACCAAAGATTCTAGAGCGGAGCTCTGTTCTTGAATCTTTGGTTCTTACTGTAGTGTGGTGTGTTGCAGTGTGGCTCTACAGTGACAGTGAGGGCTGATGACGTACCCAACACGAGGCATTTCCTGAATTCAAACAACACTTCCTGTACTCCGTTCACACAGGATGCACACAGGTCAAACCAGAGCTGGGGGACACCTCCTGAAGATTTAAAACACAAACACAACACAGATTTAAGATTTAAACACTTTTATTTTCATTCCCAGGAATACAATTGAGGCTAGCCCTCATTTCCAATGTAGCTGATGATCTCATGAGATACAACAAATATACAAAATAGAGAGCATGGCCTATTACACAGTCAACTAACAAATAATAAAAAAGATAAAAATAAAGCAAGTAAAAGGATAGAATAAAACAGGTACAGTTTGAGACAGGGAAATTAGAGATTAGAGATTTGAACAAAGATGTAATTTTAGAAGTGCGTTGAATGTTATTCCAGGAAGTGAGGGCATTAAAACAAACTAACATAAATCAC
Organism: Alosa alosa; assembly: GCF_017589495.1. Lineage (NCBI taxonomy): Eukaryota > Metazoa > Chordata > Actinopteri > Clupeiformes > Clupeidae > Alosa > Alosa alosa. The sequence goes on along the minus strand of NC_063203.1, from coordinate 22,502,165 downwards.
ACGTAATAAATTTTAAACATTTTAAACAAAATAAATTTTGTATGGAAATGAGTGTACCAGTATACTGTCAAATTTATCAAGATAAACCAACATGTAAACCAAACCACCGTTTCTTCCTAAAAAAAAGTGTCTTTGAATGCTATATAGTATGCTGAAGTCTTTCAACAGTCCTTTCGATAATCTTTGGCATTCTCACAGGGCCCACACGGCTCCTTGCATGCACTAACAGCTGCCCTGTAAAATATTCAGCAGAGTCTGACTCCGCTATATGATAAAGGGGAGGAACTCTTCTCATTTTACAGCCCAGCCCAGCCCGGCCCAGCATGGCAACGTCCATTCAGCCCACAGCGGATCAATGTCAGCCTCCCCAACACTTCAAAACACCACACTCTTTAACCTGTGAGCCAGATAGTGCCCGAGCCAACCACCCAGGCGTACAGTAGGGTTATCCTGATAACGGTAAACTCTAACATGGATCTGGCATGAAATCGGGTCGAACCAGAGACAGTGCTGTCCTGGCATCTGTCTGGCATCTGTCTTGCAGTCTGTTTGACCTCACGTTAATTCTGTGGAGATCTCCTGTGGCAAGGGAAGCAACCCAGCCAAACCATCATCCATAAAATGTGATTAATGTGAAGGATGACCCATCTCTTCCGAGAGCAATTCCTTTCCTAACTCCTCTAACGCACCAAACTCACTCTTTCTGTGCACTTATTGACACGATCCTTGCACTTCGCCTTACTGAATAGATGTATTACCTGGCGCTCCAAGGCCTCCTACTCTATTGAGTGTTGCTCCTCTCGTGTACGTCGCTTTAGATAAAAGTCTGCCATAAGAACAAATGCATATACAAATCTGCACTGACTGAAGGAAGGGATAGTCAGGACAGAGAAGAAAGTCGATTAAATAAGTACTCGATTAAGCATGTCCAGCTGTTTAGAAGTGCTAGGTGAGGAGGGTTTTCTCAGAAGAGGTGGGTCTTCAGGAGGTTTTTGAAAATAGAGAGGTATGCATATAAATGTATATAATTATCTGTTGACTCCTTCTGTGAAGACTCAGCAGCCGATAGCACGTCTAAGGTGACGAAAGGCACAACCCTTAGCTGTGTTTTCTGCTTTAATAATGCAGGTGGTTGGGTGTGGGCCGTCAGCTCTATGTAACCAAACAGTCATTCACGCATGTGATTCATGCTTAGTTGCAGGAACTGCGAAACAGAAGCCCTCATCCTTTGGGGAGATTTGAATAGTTAATGGTGAGGAGATTTGTGTTTGGACCCAGATGTGTAAGGGGCTGGCAGCTATATACTCTCACAGTGGGGATATTAGAGTCAGTACCAAAACAAAGAACCTCAGGCTACCTATGAAACACAGTGAAACAGAGAGTGCCTTTTTATATTTGGGGAATTTCTAAAGTAGATTGCTGCATTCATATGGGGATATTTATGGAACTGGGTACAGTGTCAAAATCAAGAGCCTTTTTGCGCACATGATTGGCTATAGTCTCATATTCTTAATGTCTTAAATTAATTCACAGATGTGCTCCCCTGAAACCATGCATGTGTTAATGAATGATCCACTTGTTTGACTCCAATTTGTTTGCTTAAATTACAAGCCCCTCCCCCCTTAAAAGGTTCAATCTACTTGATATTTTCCATGTAAGGCAGAAGGGGGTTCACCATATCTCAGTCCTACGTAATCAATGTACTGTAGCTCAGAGTGCAGATGCTGGAACTTAGTTTCACTTTGCCTATGTCAGGACAGGGCAGGGAAGGGCAGGGCAGGGCGAGGGTCTGCACTGCGTTTGCTTCGCATGACTGCTTTTTTTGCCCATCTCAGCCTCCTAGCACTCATCCATTCATCCGTTCAGCCTGCTATTAGCAGGTGGAAAATTAAGGGTTTCTGTTTCACAGTGACCTCCATATAGACAGTACAAACAGTCATTGGTGACCGCATGGAGGAAGAAGACATTCACATCCAGTATGAATAAGACATTATGTCTTCCTTGTAAGTGACACACTGACCAACAATGTCTGCTATTGCATAGGGGAGAATGGGGTAAGTTGAGCATAGGGGTAAGATGAGACACCCCTTTTTTCTAGGAAACCGTAAACAATTTTTTATCATGTAACAGGATTTTAAGGAAGAAGGAATCATTCTTTACAATCTGTGGAAAGGTACAGCACATGGCAAATGTGGTAAAAAAATATATATATGTGTAAAAATATGATTTTTTTGCTCACCAAGAGTTAGAGTGATTTAGAGGAAACGTGAACAGAACAACATTCAGATGGATTACACTTCAAGTGTCCTTTAAAGCATGATAAGCATGATATGAGGGCTAAACAAAATCATGAATGTTACCTTATCTTATTGTGAGAAGCATTTTCTTTCTTTTCAGATGAGCCACCAGGACTGGGGTAATTGAGACGGCTAACTAGTACTTGTGTTGCATCTGTAAAATTTGGTTCCTTGGTTAGTTCCTTGGTATGGTTCCTTAGTGTTACTAAGAGTTAAAGAGACTAGGCAGCAAATCAATCTGACTTATTTAAGTCAATTAAAAGGATGAATTCAAAGGTAAACAGGCAACAAAAAATGTTATAGGCCTAAATCTTGCCAAATTTTAAGTTGAAGCTATTTGCCAAATTCTCAGTTGGTGTTGGTGTTTGTTACAGTTTGTAGAAATTAAACTATTGTTCTAAGAAAGTAAAAAATGTTTTACCCAAAATCTTTGTTTTGGACCAACTTACCCCACACCTAGACTCATCTTACCCCATATGGGGTAAGTTGTGCCAGAAGACCAACTTTTTTGCAGAAAGTATATTTCTTTACCTTTATAAGTTATCAAAGAGTTGTGGTTACAGAAGTTGTAGAACACTTTTTTGTTTGGTTTGATGGTTACAAAACAAAAACTCTGACACATTAGAATGATGAATAATGTAAATGGCTTGTTCTCCCTATCATATCATGCAAACACTTCACACAGAACAATGGTGAATTTGTGATGATTACTTTGATGACTGTTTCTGTCCCCCATTTTCAAGCATCGCTCCACCTTTGTTTGGGAGTTTGTTTCTGGTGGTGTGAGATCCTCCACCACCTTCACAGCTAAAGCATTTTGAGTACCTAAATAAAGCACCATAAACATTTAATTTAATGTTGTTGTTTTTCAGTTCACTCAAAAACAACGATTGAAATTAGCAGTATGGACCCTTTCAACAATAAAAACAAAAACAATGCTTGAACGTTCTATTTGGCCCCAATCTACCAGAGAGGGTTAAAGCGGAGCTAGTAATCAAGGATCTTTGAATCTACTTCCTCTGCATTAAGATTACATATGGAATGTTAAAACGGAAGTCTTGTGGGGCCAACTATGATGCTGATAATGGAACTCTCTTGAAAGGGTCTCTATGACAATATGGCTTAGCTGCAGTGTTCCCTAAGACTTCAACACCTTCCATAACTCAGAGGCTCAGAGCGTAAATAAGATAGGCCCAGTTGTCTTGTTGTGTGTGTGGAGTTGTGACATAAGATGGCTTGTGGTTAGTTTCCATAACAACCTCATCAGGGTAAAGTCTCCACAAACCCGGCAGTGTTACGAGCTTGGGAAAGCTGGAGTGAGTTTTTCTTTCTCTACAGGAAGTGTTAATCTTTAATGGATTGCGCTGACATGGGAACTGGTAACCATGTCACTGCTAACATTTGGGATGGGCCATCATCATTGGTCATCACTATTTTTCTGTTCTTTTGAGCTTGTTAATCCTTTAACTTCCTCTTCACAGAATCAGATCAAATCGGGATTGAGGAAGTGACTCCTTGGCCAATTAAAACAAGATAAGAGAAACACTGGAAATGATGACTGAATAGGCATCATCACACAACCAAACATCAAACTGCCTGACAAATAAAACCTGACGCTGATGAGAAGAGTTTCGGGGGAAGCTGAGTGAGGAAAAGAGATTCCTGGTCCCTCTAATCTCGACGGATCTCCCTGCACACACACACAGAGAGCCCCTCTGTTCAGTCCGCACGTCTGTGAGGAAACTGGACCCTGAGCACGCACTAACGAGGGGCCTGAAACTCCTGGCTCACGTGACCGAAACTGGAGAAGGTGAGCCACCAGTAGGTTGCTAGGCAGCCACGGTAGCCAGACCAAGGGACCAGCCTGTGTATTATGTGGGTAGAAAACAGTGAGTCTCTCTGTCTGCCTCTCACACACAAAGGATCATTAGTGTGTCTGGCCAACTACACACAACAATAACTATCTTACTGATGCCACAGAACTAGAAGAGAGTGTTTATCCACCTGTGTGTGTATTGTCTATATCCCTGTGGTTTATAATTCTGTAATACGACAACCACAAACATGTTGATACAGTTTGATCCAGGATAGGTATAGACACCACAAAACCACAATATCCCAAACGACAAACAACAACAAACAAATACTTTGTTTTAATTTGGTTTAGCATGTGCTCTTGGCTGCTGAGGGTGTTCATATTACTGTACTGGAAATGGTTGCTCAGTGTGTTTTATTGATAATTCTGTACATTTCCCACATTTTGGGTAGCCTAGTGCATGTCTTAGTGACGTCAATGTAGACATAATACAGAGTTAATGTCTATAGCCTTCAAGATACTGTACCGTTTGTGTTTGTGGAATCAAATAGTCCTATTACAGTTAGCAGAGCAGAGTGGTCTGAAACGCCATATGTGGACCAAGCGGTAAGGAATGTTGAGAATTTGACATTCACTCACACACACACACACACACACACACACACACACACACACACACACACACACACACACACACACATGCACGCCCACACACACACACACACACACACACACACACACACACATACACGCACACACGCACATCCAGTCTCCTAATGTATGAGAGCAGGTATCCTACAGAGAGCTCTGAAGAGAAGAACAAACAGTTCATGCTGTACAGAAACACTGCTGCTTCAAACACTGCGGTGTAATGGTCAGCATGCTCTGCTTTTGATTCCAGCACACTTGTTTACAAATTGTCCGGGAGGAGGGGAACGAATGTGAATATCAGCCAAATGCTTTAATTAAGGTGAGCCTCCTCCCTAAATTCCTTTTCCAGTTAAGGTTACCTCACCTCACCCTGTGAAGAGATGTGTTCCAATGCCGTCAGATAGTATAGCCTATTTTCCCGGATCTCCTTAATAACTAATTTCTAAGCAAGAGGCTCACTGGTGCCATGAGGGCATGCCTATGGGCTTTAGCAACAGTGACTCCATAGATTTACAGGGTTATGTTTACAAAAACAATAATAACAAAAAAACAGGCCTTTCCAAAGACATGGGTGGACCATCTGAGACCCTGGATTATAAACTTACTACCATAGAGTAAAGTGTTGAGACACGTCACTTATTAAACTGTACCTTGGAAAAGTGACAAGTTCTGGCTTGTAGTTAGCTCGAAGCCTCAGCATCAGCCTCCGACTCACTCAAATGAGTGTATTTAAATCAACGGCCCGTTGGCGACATCCTCTGGCCATTTCAGGTACTGTTATTGTAACAGGTGGTGCTGATAGAAATTCAATTGGATGAACAACAGCTGTTTGTTTGAATAAAATTTGAAATGCTATTAACCATAGATCAACCAGATAATCATTACTATCTCATATTTTATTCCCTTTACTGTTTTTTTTATTTGGTAATGATTCACTATTACCTTTCTTTTTATTGTATTACAAATGAATTACTTGTCTAATTGTAAAGCACTGTGGCTCAACCTCTGTTAAAATGTGCCATACAACTAATATGACCTTGACATTGACCTCAACTATAGAATGTTGCGTTAACCTACCAGTATAGCAATAGTGTCTGTGGGTTCTTTAATCCAAAATTTATTTTTTACGCATCTATTTTTACACCACTATATCAGCTAATGACTAATATAAATAAACTCAAAAGCTCATGCCACAACATTGAAACTTATCCCGTAACTACTTTTGAATGGTTGTAGAGACTTATGTTAATCATTATGAGACATAAATATGTTATACCCCTTTTAAATGTGTTTGTAATGCTCTATGGATCAGTGGTGTAGTCTAGTTAGCTGATGTGGGTATATTGTTATGTAATCTAGTTAGCTGTAGTGGGTATACTGTGATCAACCCCAAATGTTAGTACGTATCCTTGCCTGTTTTATACTGAGATGGTGATGCTTTTTAAGTGGGTATACTGTGTAGTCCTGCGTATCACTTAGACTACTCCACTGCTATGGATATATACTGAGTTTACTGTAAATAAAGTGTTACCATTAATGTTTCCATTTCTTTTCCAATGAAAAACAGACCAATGAGCTAACTGTGTGTTTGTACAAAACTGACTTTATTTCACAGTATAAGGCATTCACATGTGCTTTCCAAGACAACACTACATAAACACCTTACCATGCATTTCAAAGATCAACATACTACAAATATCACCAAATAAGTACTACAAATAGTCAGTCATCATTTATTTTTCAACATTGTTACAGCATTAGACAGTTTGCTTTAAAAAAAAACACACATGAACTAACCAATCAGTAGTTTAACTGTGACCAGCATGTGTTGAAATGTGAGTAAACTACACATTGTTCTGTAGGCCAATAGAGAGAATAGATGTGACGGGCATTCCTATGCATGCAGTTGATTGGACTGTTCCTGTTGATTGACAAGTGAAGGAGTCACATATAGGGATCACTGAAGGAATGGCTTCAGCAGCTGCAGCAGAGACGTGAATCACCAACCAGCCCTGGAGCAGGAAGCATACTGTACAGCATCGTGGCAACAGAACAAGACTCTCAGCACCTGTGGTGATGAGGCCGGTGAGCACGCCCTCGTGTGTCTCAGGCAAGTCAGTAGTGTAGTGATGGCTATTTCATAAGGCCGTATTTGTAGAGACGGGTGCGCACATCTAAAATATGTTGTAAGAGGTGCCAGACAAAACGTGTCAGAGACAGAAGGAGATGGTCTGCACACTGTATATGGGCTCCAAGAGATACTTTAATTATTCTTAAAAGGCAACGTTTCGATCTAAACAGATCTTCATCAGGCCTGATGAACCATCTCCTTCTCTATTTCAAAAGGCCCCTCATGGGGGCTTTGACGTCGGAGGGACTCGTGGTCAATGTGTTCGTGTGAGTTAGTCCATTGGACTTCAATAGAAAAGCAGGTTTCACCTGCAACACACTTTCTGACCTCATACAAGTGCACTGGAATCTCAAGCCCTCACCTGGGTTAAATAACAAGTGTCAACATTGGTTTGAAAACATACACTCTAGCCAATCACAGTTCAGAGATGTGAATAGTGTCTAGAGTAAGGCTTTGTGTATGCACACAATAATCTCTGTGAATAGTCAGAAGCAAAGTCATTGATAGTAAGATATTGCAGGGCCAAGTCAGCCATCTTGGAAAATACAGTGTTAAATGCACCGTTAGGAAGTGCATGCCTGACATGCACATGCTTTGATCAGTGATGCTTGTTCCCTTAGCTTTAATCACAATAACAGGGAAAACGTATCAAAATAAATACAAATACTGACTGAATGATGATCTAACATAACATTTGCATTATCAAATAATACAACTTCATACAACAAAATAGAACCTCTTTGAACTTTTTGATCAGGAGAAAAAAGAAAAAACACATTCTTTGTGTTTCCCAGAGGTGTGGTGATCCAAATCACCGGCATAAGGCATCCGTTCCTTCATTCTTCTTCGAGAAGTACATCTTCTCAGGCCTGCCCATGTGAAACAGTGGACTCCGGGGTCTTGGTAGTGCTCTAATGATGAGAAGTGTCAGGGAGAGTGGACTTCAGGGCTCGTTCCCATTGTGTCCGAATAGCCCCTAGCACCAGGTGCATGTTCATGTTTTCAAGCCCACCCTGAACTTCGGGCACCATGGGGGATATCAGCCCACCCTTTCCCTCCCCACTACCAACTGCCCCTGGTGCAGCTACTTCATGTATGTGTTGGGGCAGATGGTGTGGCTACATCGCCCTTGGTGCAGTTGGCTTGGCCTCCATGGGGGCAGATGGCGTGTCTTACTGTTCATCTGCTCTCTGAGGAGGCAGATGGTGCATGCCCCCTGGTGCAGTTTGTGTGTTTTGCATGGGGGCATGTCTTGATGCTTATTTGCCCCTGGTGCACTTTTTCTCGTCTTCTTGGGGGCAGATGGGGCTGCCTACTTACCCCTGGTACAGTCTGTGTAGTTTGTGTGGGGGCAGGTAATACGGCTCATTTGTCCTGGGTACAGTTCATCTAGTGTTCATCTAGTAGGGGGCAATTGGAGCCGTTCACTTACCCCTGGTGTAGTCGCAAGTTTATGAGGGGGTAGGAATTGTAGCTGACTTGCCCCTGGGGTACTTGTTCAGGTTTAAGATGGGGCGGGGGCAGTTAGTGCAGCTCATTTGCCCCTCTTGAGCCAGTCCCTCCAGGGCGAGGGTCCGTTGCGGTCGGTGGTGGTGGTTGTCTGGGAGACGCAGACTGGCGCGTTGGAGAGGCGACGGGAGCGACGCAGGAAGGAGAGGGGGTGAGACGCCACAGGCTTCCTCTGGCTCTGATCACACTGCTGCTGAGTTCGGAGCTGCTGGTTAAGAATCACCTGGATATCATCCTGATGGAGGGAGAGAGAGAGCAAGAGAGAGCAAGAGAGAGAGAGAGAGAGAGAGAGAGAGAGAGAGAGAGAGAGAGAGAGAGAGTGTGTGTGAGTGGAGGGAGAGAAAGAAAGAAACATAAAAGAGACATTACAACCCCTGAATATTCCATTTAATTGAGTGTGACAGTATATTTAATAGACAGTGACCGGGTCTGCAATATAATATCTATATTTTAGGGCTAAAGTGAGCAAGGTCTTCTTTTTGTCATAAGTTATAATCTTCACCACGACTAGAGGGAGCTGTGGCACCATACCCTCCATATGGCTGAAAATACATGATTAAAAACAAAGCCATTGGTTACAGTCTCACTTCTGATGGCTGGAGGGTGGGAGTTTAACACTTCCTGGCTACACCATTGGCCAGCAATTGTCAGTAGCCCTGGTGCCCAGTGAAAGGGCATGAATGGGACAGCTGGCAACCAGGCATGACATCTCCCTCTCGAATGGGCATGGCAGACTGTGACCAGCAGAGGGTGCTGTAGCATAGTGTCTGTAGCATAACTCTAAGCTGGCGTCTGAGTGAACTCTCCTTTGTGTCTCTCACAAACTGGGTTTTATTCACACACACAGGCACACACTCACACCCATCCCACCTGCCATGCCTCCAGCTCCTGTGAGAGCTCCAGCTTCCTCTGAATGGCCTCCAGCAGCTGGTTATTCAGACTCATCATGTCGTTCTTGCTACGCACAAGCTCTGCCTCCATCAGTGTCTTCCTGCCAATCAGAAACAGACAGGTGACAGGTACATAACATTGTCAAGATCATTGTGCGTGCGTGTATGTGTGACTGTGAGACTGTGTGAATGTGTGTGTGTGTGTGTGTGTCATTTTTTTGTTTGTTTGTTTATTTGTTTGGGATAATGTGATCATGATGTCTATACCTACAATGAATGAAAATGCATCATATGCAACATATTCACAATGCCCTTATGGCAGAATTATGACTAAAACGCATAAAATGCTTGGAAAACTGCTACACCAGGCGCAACTGAAGTTTTCAGATGGCAGTGTGGAAAAATAGTTTCAGAAGACTGGTCTAATTTATATAACGTATAATTGTTGTAGCATAAGCTTCAGTGTGCCGGATGTTGACAAGAAACTCCCATTAAGTTCTCTATGTGTGTGTGTGTGTGCGTATGTGTGTGTCTGCGTATCTCTGTGTGTGTGTGTGTGTGTGTTTACTTTGATATGGCCTCATCTCGGTCTCTGATGGCCTGGTGGAGGTGCTCCTCCTCCACCCTGCAGCACTCCGACAGCAACCTCAGTTCACAATTCTCCTCCTGCAGCACACACACCTGAGAGAGAGAAAGAGAGAGAGGAAGAGAGACAGAGGGAGAGAAAGAGAGAGATGAAGAGAGAGAGGAAGAGAGACAGAGGGAGAGAGAGAGAAGAGAAGACGAGAGAGAAGGTGAGGCAATGCCCTGGTTCTCTGGTTCTATGTAAAAGCTAATTTACAAAGCTACCACTAGGGGGCACAAAGTTCATGGATGGTCTAGCACCTGGTTTCAGGCAGCTCCAGGGCATTTGGCAGAAATGGGTATTTGTCAAAGCTGGGCGTTTATTGAATCAGGAAGTGTTTACGAAGACTAGGGTTCATAAAAGAAGCTATATACTTTGTGGTGATCTAATAAAGTAAATAAAGTAAAATGAAATGAAATGAAGGGAAACAGGTTTCTGATTTGACACACACACGTAATAGCTCTGAGCCCTATCCACAGAAATGTGACAAATTGATGTGACCTCTTTCAGTGAATGAATGTCTTCCTGAGTACTTCAACTTCCACCAAAACCAGACCTGACCCTGGTTTACATTGTTTGAAAAACTAAACAGTAACTGAACCTGCAGCTACCTACGATATGAATAGGTTAGCCCCCACCACCCCCACCCAAACGTGCACCCTCAAATAAACACAAACACAGAGACACACGCACACACACATACACACATACATCTGTCCTTTTCCAGCCGTGTGAGTGATAGTGACGTGATAGTTTTAGCACATGAGGTGTGGTCAGTCACCTGATCCTTGAGGTCCTGTATCTGGGCCGGGCTCTCAGACTGGTCACTCCCCACCTCCACAATGGAGCCACTGAGCTGCTGCTGGGCACACCGCACAGAGAGACAGAACACAACACAGATCACATGACAGGCCCACATTACAGCAGGCCGATAAGAGGGAGGGAGGGAGGAGGGAGAGAGAGAGGGAGAGAGAGAACAGGAGAGGGGGGGCAGAGAGAGAGGGAGAGAGAGAACAGGAGAGGGGGGGCAGAGAGAGGGGAGAGAGAGGGAGAAAGAGAACAGGAGAGGGGGGGGCAGAGAGAGGGGAGAGAGAGAGGGAAGAGGAGGGGGGCAGATAGAGAGAGGGACAAGGCCTGGTCTTTGTGTTGTCTTTGTGAGACCAATGGGCTGGGCTGGGTTATCTGGTCTCAAGTAACAGCCCTGAAAGACATGCTGTCCCTCCAAAAAGTACCCCTCAGCCTCTCTCTCTCTCTCTCTCACACACACACACACACACACACACACACACACACACACACACCTGTCCTTTCACTCACTGTATCAGGTCCACAGGACACCCAGAACAAAGCACAACTGTCTCAAAAAGCTTTGAATGGAGGGGCATTGTGACCACCCCCTCACAAAAATGTCTTACATTATACTTTGTATAATTTAAATGAACACACACACACACACACACACACACACACACACACACACACACACACACACTTTGTCAACAAACTTACTTTATGTGAAGTACTACCTAGGCCTATCTATAAGCCAGTACTGACATCAATCCAAACTATCCAGGGCTAACCTACCCAGCACTGAAGCAGGTATTTCGAGCAATGCTAAGACTGAATGCTAATCAGAATGGAATTGAAGAAAGCTAGCAACTGCTGACCCAAAATTGAACTCGCCAATGTTGGCAGTGGCACAGGTTGCCTCTTAAACTTAAAGATAGCCAGTGCTGACCTGCATTAAAAATACATTATCAGTTGACCCAAGCGTGCAACAAGAGTAAAGGTACCAGCACTGACGTAGGTGGGTAATCAGAGACCTTCACTGCTACCTCTGATCCAGGATCAAGACCTTTAGAAGCTAGAGTAAATCTAGCCAGGCATTTAGAACACAGACAGTCAATTCTGACCCAAACTTGCAGCTCATGGAAGTAAAACCGGGCTTAGTTGGCAAAGGTTAGCATTCAGAGTCAGCATAAATTCTTCGATGGGAATGCTGCCATTCAGATAAGCCTCTCAGGTCTGTGTGTGCCGTGCTCTTATCAGTAAGACCGCTCAGGTGCTCGACCCGATGCTGGGAAACACGCCATGGGCAGTCAAACCCCACACACACCTGATTAATGTAGTGGACACAGCCTCCCTTTACTGAGCCAACTCCGCTGACTACTATAGTGCGCCAACTCCGCTAATGCAATGCTAACTCCTACTCTCCCTCACACCACACACATAAACCACCACCACGCCAGCACTGAGAGAGATGTTCACGCAGACTCGCTGCAGCTAGATACCCATGATTCAGAGTTCAGGGAGAATGAAAATCAGGTCAGCCATTGTTATTTTTTTTACCCCCAGTTCCCACTGCCTTGAGACCACGTGGGGAGTGCATGTGTATGTGTGTTTGTGAGAGTGAAAGACTGTGTGTATGTGTGTGTATATGTATGTGTATGTGTGTATGTGTATGTGTCTGTATGTGAGAGTGAAAGACTGTGTGTATGTGTGTGTGTGTGTGTGTGTGTGTGTGTGTGTGTGTATGTATGTGTATGTGTCTGTATGTGAGAGTGAAAGACTGTGTATGTGTGTGTATATGTATGTGTGTGTGTGTGTGTGTGTGTGTATGTGTCTGTATGTGAGAGTGAAAGATTGTGTGTATGTGTGTGTGTATATGTATGTGTGCGCGTGTGTGTGTGTGTGTGTGTGTGTGTGTGTGTGTGTGTGTGTGTGTGTGTGTGTGTGTGTGTGTGTGTGTGTGTGTGTGTGTGTGTGTGTGTGTGTGTGTGTGTGTGTGTGTGTGTGTGTGTGTGTGTGTGTGTGTGTGTGTGTGTGTGTGTGTGTGACTGAGAGAGTGAGTGAGTATGTGTGATCCTCTACACTCACCTGCGATGAGTGTTGTTGTGTGAGCTCCTGAGCCAGGTTCTTCAGCTGTGCCACCATGCCCTGCAGGTCATTCTGCCCGCCACCCACCTCCTGGGGGTTTTGCGTTAGAGGAAGTAGAAGCCTCAGGATGGACTCAACTTCCTGTGTGAGCTGAAGAGGAGGACAGGACCATGAGCTCAAGGGACTCGTCATTTAACACGTATTGAGAATTTACACAGCAAACTAGACATAGGTGTGTGAAACAAGTGAATGAATTTATACAGCTTTTTCCTGTGTGTGTGTGTGTGTGTGGATTTGTATTACACCTCACAAATGCCCTAAAATAGACATGAACCATAGAAATGGACTCATTATTACAGACGTAATAGACTCTTAAGAACTTTCCGTCTAAATTGCTGCACTGATTCCAGTGAAATTCTATCTCTAACAATAGATGGATGTCATACAGACGATTTCTGTCGTTTCGCTTCTGGTGTAAATTAGCCTAGAGTGTGCCCTGAGAGAGTATTATGGGGTGACTATGGGACAGTTACCATAACTACCCTTACTACAATAATTACAACTTCAATAAGTTCTCTCACAGCAGCAGGTGTGGGTCTAATATGATAAAACCTACTTTGTCCACCTTAACACCAACTCCACTCAGAGGTTTCCCCATGAAACATAAAGTGAGGTAGAGAGCGTGAGACATTCAGAGAGGCCTCAGAGCTTCAGATGTGTGTGGAAAGTGTGAGACATTGAGAGAGGGAAGAGGAGGAGGAGGAGGAGGAGGAGGAGGAGTGCGCTGAGCAGAAACTTGAGGAATTTATGAAATGTGAAGAGCACACAGAGAAGAGAGATCTTCAGCAGGTACACCCTATTTGATCCTTTTCGAGCTGCCCAGCAAGCTAATAAAAACTATGCACAACCAAAATTTCCCTGCAGCTGTGAGACTTCACACACGTGTTGCGAAATGGAGCTGATGTTGAGGTGGGGGCTCAACCAGTGCTTGAGTGGAAAATAAATGCTGTCTGTTCCAGCCAGTTTCACCATAATGACGGTTAGGTGACTGATGTTTTCCTTGTAGCACTTGGAACAAAGGTAGGCGACAATAATGTGTGTGTGTGAGAGTGTGTGTGTGTGTGT